>NW_025352885.1:0-4837 GCF_016433145.1 Gracilinanus agilis
ATATATAAGAATACATACAATATATAATATATAATTATATAAAACGTAATATTGAATGTTCTATGTATTATATAATCTAAAATAATAACATATAAATAGTATAAAAAAAGAGTCCATGCTTCCATGGGACCTAGATTCTAATAGGGAAATAATATGTATTTATATAGGGATACACAAGATACATACACAGAAGTGCCTTAGAAGAGAAGACATTAGGTCTAGGGGGATCACAAAAGCCTCCAGTAGAGGCAATGATTGAGCTAAATCTTGAAGAAAATTAGGAATTCTAAATAGAGATGAGGAAGAACATTTCAAACTTAGGGAGAGGCAGGGTAAAGGAATGAAGATATGGAAGAAGAAAGAAATGAGAGCTAGAATGTTTTAGCTGAGAAACAGAAGGAAGTTAGCATCATTAGACTGTAGGGCATTGGGGACAAATCCCAATGCTAGAAAATGGGGGGGAGGGAGGCAGCAGCTATGCTATCTTTATATTGACCGTGAATTTGCTTTCATCTAGTAGCATCTCTTCTGCTGCTTCCTTGGGAGACATAGGCTTATGCCTCCAAAGATTGTTAAGGCAGGTCTTAGTACCTACATTTTCAAATCTTCTGAAATAGAGTTTTAAGCATGTTAGAAAAGTTTATAAACCACTAATGATATTCACTGTTTCTCCTAAATGCCACTCTAAGGCATTGAATAAACTTTGCTGAGGTTATTTAAAATTGAATTTTAAAAATTATTCTCCTATTTTGGGGGACTTTGCTTTAGAGAGTGTTGTATTAAAGCATTCTTGGTTCAGTATAGAAGGTTGTGGGAGTGTTTTTCTTTTCTCTTTGGGTATTCTATAATTATTTTTTGCTTTTATTTCTTCCAGGTGATTTCAGATACAATGGATTTGCTTTTTAGAATAAGAGGAGGCCTTGATCTAGCATTTCAGCTAGCTGCTACTGATGGTATGTCTAGAAAAAAATACCTAATTATGGTTAGGGAAAAAAAAAAAAGGTGATAAGACACACTTGATAGAACCTTTCTTGCTACTCAATATTACTACATCCTCTAACATCCTACTCTTTGGTCAGTCAAAAAGTATTTATTAAATGTTTGCTATATGTGTAGCACTGTGGAGATATGAAGAAGGCCCTGTCTTTATCCCTTATTGGGACACAGGTGACCAATAGGTCTTGTAAAGGCAGTGTGTTAGATGCCTTATTTTTCTGAGGACCAGCCTAACTCATTTTAGGAACAATCATCAGAAGTCTTTTTACTGGGTGATTAGCTTTTGGTTTTGTTTTTTCCTTAAACCATAGCAACTCATGAAAACCATCTACTAAAATATGAAGGAGTTGCAATCTGTTGGTGGAAAGAATATTCATAGAGAGGAAATCACAGATTCTTAAAATATTCAATTATTGCCAACATTTGGATTGCCTCTAACTTGTAATAACCTGTATTTGGTTCTCTGAACTCAAATGTTTCCTCATTTTGCCATAGGCTCAGAAAAACCTACCTTTATTTTTTTAAAAATCCTTCTCTTCCATCTGAGAATCAGTTCTTTGTATTGGTTCTAAGGCAGAAGAGTGGTAAGGGCTAGGCAATGGCGGTTAAATGATTTGCCCAAGGTCACACAGCAAGGAAGTGTCTGAGGCCAGATTTGAACCCAGGACACCTCCCATTTCTAGGCCTAATTCTCAGTCTACTGAGCCATCTTGCTGCTTCCAAGACCTACCTTTTATTTAAATCCTGCTTCTGATATATACTATCTTTGTGACCCTGGATGAGACATTTCCTTCATCAATCCCCCCTCAATCCCACTGTTCAGGCATCTCCGTAAGCCTCTAAGTCACCAATCTGTATTGGTGGAAAGAATTTCAATAGTGGGAGTTCCATACACTGATGAAATCATATGTCAAGGCCTCCCCCCAAAATATATATTCCCAAAACTGTATATGGAGAAGTGAGGATAAAATCAATATGAGCTAAAATAATAGATGGAATAGAGCAATGATTCCCAAAGTGGGCGCCACTGCCCCCTGGTGGGTGCTGCAGTGATCCACGAGGGTGGTAGAAACATTAATACATATATCTTTCCTATTAATTGCTATTAAAATGAAAAAAAATTAATTTCCAGGGGCTCTAAGTAATATTTTTTCTGGAAAGGGGGCGGTAGGCCAAAAAAGTTTGGGATCCACTGGTATAGAGCATGAAATATGTATTTGGGAGGCTTAGGGCAGGAGGAAAAGAGCTTAGAGATTGTGAAATTGGTCAAAGGTTCTTTTGGGGTTATACAAGGATAAACTGAAAAGGATAGGACTTAAAAAGGAGGCAGTCCACTGATGAAGACTGCCTTGGAAATAACCAGTCTTTAGAATATATAGTAATAAAAGGATTAAATGTTTATCTGTGGGGCATCTAGGTGGCTGAGTAGAAAGAGCCAGGCCTAAAGATAAGAGGTCCTGGGTTCAAATCTGATTTTAGACACTATCTAGCTATATGACCCTGGGCAAGTCACTTAACTCTAGTTGCCTAGCTCTTACTGCTCTTCTGTCTTAGAACCAACTGAAAGTAAGGATTTTTAAAAAAATGTTTATCTGCCTCCATTGTTTCTCAAAATGTGATCTCTAACTGTCCTGTGTCCTCAGCAGAGAAAAAAGAGAGATAATGTGAGCTCCTTTTTGATCCCAATCCTAACAAATGGCCTGAAAGAAGAATTCCTTTAGGCCTGTCAAATGGTTTTTCAGAGGCTTCCTGCTCCCCTGGAAAGTCTGCCTGCTTGCTGATACTCATGACTTCTTTATGAGCATAAAATTCTTTTATTCCAGTGAGAGCTAAAAGGCTTAAATGCAAAACCTTGCTGGAGCATTACTTTAGTCTAGATCATATCTTCAGAGCATTTTCAGTTTGTAAAATGCTTATCTAATAAAAACCTTGTGAAGTAAGTAGTGCCAATGTTCACCTTACTTTACAGATAAGGAAATTCTGGCCCTGAAAGTCATTTGTCCGGAATCACCCAGCTAGAGAGTCAGAGCCAAGACTCAAACAGTATCTGACTCCACCTTTCAACTCTCTTTCTGCTATAATCAGTCAGTAAGTAAAAGGTGATTAATATTAGGTCATTCCATGCTTTGATAGGATGAGAAGAGAATAAAGAAAGAGGAAGTACATTTGGTATCTGAATTATGGAAAAAGTCATCATTGAGAGAAGAGGGGGAAAGGGCTAGAGACTCATCTTTATAGATTTAACCCTATCCAATAGTTTGGAGCAACAAACAGAAGCTGTATTTCTCTCTTTGAAGGGAAAAATGGTTAACTAATTTATTGTTGTTTCCTTTTCATGGGATTTGACAACAGTCTCACCTACCACTTTCCTGAGGAAATAGTCTGTTCATCATGATCTCCCTTAGAGCCCCTCTTCATCCTTTCCCTTTCTCTCCTCCATCATTCAAGTCTTTAATGAAGATGGGATCCTCCCCCTTTCCAAGGCAAACCCCTCTTCTGCAGCTCTTGATCTTACTCCCACCAGTCTCTCCTGAGAGCTTCCCCCTTTGCCATTCCCTCCCTTTCATGTTCAGTCTCCTTCAGTCTTAAAAACTTTTCACTTGATCCCACTCTACTTGCACGCTATTGCCTCCTATAGCTTTTCCTTTTCATAGCCAAACTCTTTGAAAGGGTTGTTCACGTTCCTGGCCTCCATTTGCTCCTCTACCATTCACTTCTCCATTTGCCCTCTGATTCTACCACTTGATCAACATTGTTCTCTTCAAGGTTACTAGCTCTCTTTTAAAAATTAAGCGTAATTTGATGCCTTTGTTTATATTTCATGGCTATTTCTTTATATATTCCCTACCCCTGAATTGATTCTCTTTGGTAACAACAACAAAAGTTTAAGCAAACACAATAGAAGCAGTGACTGCATCTGAGAGTGTAGAGAAGTTTCTGCTCCCATGGTTCCCCAGTTCTCAGGGATAGAGAGCTGGAAGGGACCTTGGCGCTGGCCAAACTGACCCTTTTGATTAGTATCTGAGGAAAGTAAGACCCAAAGAGTTGGAGTGACCATACATTCAGGAAGTAAAGTGGCCTGTTGGGGATTCAAACCCAGCTCTTCCGACTCTAAAGACAGCAGTGGTTCCATGCTGACATTAACCATCTCACAATCCATGTTGGAGGGAAAGTTGAAACCAGATCTCTCTTGATTCCAAGTCTATCATTCCACCATGCTGTGCTCCCTACCAGGTGGCTAACTAACCCTGAATTCTCCAGGGCACGGAGAACACAAAGCTTTATGCCCTTTGTGCCATGCTACCATGAAACTAGGGCTCTTGTTCTCTCGGATTTGTAAACAGCCCCTTGAATGCCAACGTCATTCTCCTTCGTCTTGTGTGCTTATAAGAACACTGCTTCCCTTTTCCTCTTCTGACTCAGGTGGCCCTCCCAAAGGTACCTCTATCACAGGGCTTCTCCAGGCAGTGTGGTGGGCTTCCTAGGCCAGCGATTGGATTTAATCTTTGTTACGATTAAAAATGATGATGACTGATATAATAATATAAATTAGTATTTTAATTAAAGCCATGCTGATAGAGATAAATCGACCACGCGCCTGTAAGAAACCTATTCCAACATCAGCTCAGCCATTTTACCTTTTGTATCGCGCACCTCCAGTTGCTAAAGAGGATAGCTAAAGAGGAAGTTCAAAGTCACTTCCCCCTATTTAAAACAGTCCCTCACCTTGAATACGTAATCCAAAACAGGAAATCCGTTGGACCACAGGAAATGGAGTTTTTAAGGTCCCCACGTGTCCATAGAAAATATATATATATATATATATATATATATATATATA
>NW_025352886.1:0-3835 GCF_016433145.1 Gracilinanus agilis
GCTGGAGTCAGCCAATAATATATATATATATATATATTTAGTCTAGAATGAATCCCAAGTCATAGCCCTTAAAGTTGAGGAGCTTGTGACAAGCCAAACCCACTGACAGATTTAAAGGACACCAGGATGAAAATCTTAGACCAGAGAAAGAATAGCTAAAACATAGCCTGTACACAGTTTTAGATTTTCTACATATTGTCACTTCTGCAAAAAAACAACTGCTTAAAAGGTATTGGTTGTGTCCCCAGGAGTTACATTTCATTTATATCATGTACAGGCCAAAAATGAATGTATTTTTCCAGATACACCAAGTACACTGAGATGGAGATTGAGAAAAGTAGCCAAGGAAAGGCATTCTCTATCAAGATTAAAGGCAGACAGTTTCAAGAGGAAGCAGACTGGTGATTCTGGGAAGACTTCATGGAGGAAATGAGATTGCAGGAACTACATCTTAATCTCACTGATAACAAAACACACTACTAGCTCACATCTATCTAAAATGGATCTAAAGCCTTCTCGAAGTTTTCACTGGGAAGAAAGGAAATATCTAGGCCGTAGATTCTAGGGGAAGAAGGATTCAAGAACAGGTTCACTTGGCTGCTATTTTAGGTGCTTTTTACTGGCCTCATGTTGACTGATCTGTTACTGGAAGGTGAGGCAGTGAGGAGGGGAAATGACCATTTAGGCTTATCAGTTCTGAACAGTTACTACACTGTTATAAAAAACATAAGCATCACACACACATCCAAAAACACCCCAACATTTTGCCTAGAAGAACTAAAACATCTCTATTGCTAGTTATACGATTTCCCTAATAAAATAGGCTTTTGTGTTAAAAAAAAAAAATCAGGAAGAAATAGGAGGCTGCTGACCGAAGTAATCATGAACTGAAAGTGAAATCATTTTGCTTCCTCATTATGTAGGTCTCATGTGACAAGCTCTAATTTATTTAAAAGTGAATTCCGAAGATCTCTTGTGACTCTAAAGTCTTGGGTGTTAGCTGGTGAAATTCCAAGATTCCTGCAAGAGGAGCTCACCTGTAGATATTGTGAGGTATGTGTTTTACTTGTCTTTTCCATGGTTTGACTGCTTAACTATAAATAGGCACATTTCTATCATCTTCTCCTTGTCAGATTTCAAGCATGTGGTTTCAGGAAGTAAACTAAGAAATGTAGTCCATCTTGTCATTTTTTACTTTAATTAGAAAGGATTCAACTTTTTCGAAAGTCCATATCTAGCCTGAATGTCAAAGACAAAAAGAAATTGTTTTGTGTTATAAACCAAGTCAGGAATGGATAAACTTCTTGTGTCTTTGAACTGAAAAGAAGTTAAAAAAAAGAAATATAAATGAGGCAATAAAATTCAATTCCATATACATTTGTTAAGCACCTATGATGTTCAAGGAATCATGAAATTTAGCATTAATTTCTGTGGGGGAAAAAAGCCATTGTGATCCAGCATAGACATAGTATTTTGAAATTAAAAAAAAAAATCGGGCAGGGGGAGGGGTTTTGTGTGCAACTAGGTGTCTCAGTGGATTGAGAGCCAGGGCCAGACTTGGGAGGTCCTGGGTTCAAACGTGACCTCAAGCACTTCTTAGCTGTGTGATCCTAGGCAAATCATTTAACCATCACTGACTAGCCCTTACAGCTGGCTCTTCTGCCTTGGAACCAATACACAGTACTGATTCTAACACAGAAGGTAAGGGAATTTTGTTTTGTTTTTTAATTTACTAACTCCTTTAGCATTTATACAGTAGTTTAAGGTTTGCAAAGTACCTCATATGGTAGCTCATTCAATCATCACAACATCCTTGTGAGGTCAGTGCTATTTTAATCTCCATTGTACAGATGTGAAAACTGAGGTTGACAAAAGACAAGTGACTTGCTGAGAGTTGCCTAACTCCGAAAGTATCTAAGGTAGCATTTGCATTTAGGTCTTCCTGCTTCCAAGTCCAACACTGTAACTATGTACTATGAAGTTTCCTGTAAAAAGAAAGGAAGAAAGAGAAGGAAAAAAAGGTCATAGTGGGAGGGGGAAAGCAATACGGAGAGTTTCTGGGCATTATGAGAAAACACAGCAGCAGATGAGAAGCCCTTCTTTCCTATTCAGAAACTTTACACAATCTTGAATTCAAGGCTTTGTCTTTCCATTATAGTAAAAATGCTGATTTTGTAAAGCATGTGAATTCTTCTGAAGCAGGAAAGGGAGAAGTTTCTTTGATGAAATTTCATGAAAAATACTGGAAATTCCCAGATTTTGTTTTTGTCTTTTAAGATATGAGTTTGGGTCACCAGGGATTGGGAAATCTTAGTAAATCCTCGCTTCATAATTGCTGGCTAATGATGGAAACATTATTACAAAAATTGCAGAATTGAAACCTTGGAGGCATCCTTGATATGTCTTCCCCTAATCCTCTACCTCCTACTAAACAGATGACATTTCAACTAATTCTGCCCCCCTCACAAAACCTCTCTTTTGCTATAAAAAGCAACACTTCCCAAGGAGTACTTTCTTCCCTTTTCTTTAAGAGAGTGGGAGGAACTGATTCCTTCTGACTATGGCCATCTCTTTTCTTCTAGAGGTCTCTATCTCTACTCTCCTTCCCTCTATTCTTGGAAGATGGAGAAAATCTACAGACTCTTTATTCAAGGCAACTTGCCTGCTGTGAGCTAACAAAATGAGTTCATGAGGTTTTTAGTTTAGCACAGGGGTCCCATATGGATGAGGCTTCCTTTTCCTGCAAAATTAGGAAGCTTAAAAATACCTATTATTAATAAAAGTTGTGAAATCCCACCTTCCCAGGCAATCTTTTGAAATGAGTTTTCCCAGAAGCTTAGTTTCTGTAGGTCAATTATTCACTGACTTTGCATCTCAGCCATACCCTCTATAGCAAAGAAATTAACTGAACACAATTAAAATTATCTTTAGCTAGAAAATCTACATAAAAGTACTAAAAATCAAAAGAAAATATGATTTATCACTTGTTTTTCTGGGTATATGATTTGGGGTTTTGGTTTTAAAAGATGACTATTGCAAAAATGAATGATATGGAAGTAGAATTTGAGTGATAATATATGTATAACCCAGTGGAATTGCTTGTCAGCTCTGGGAGGTGGGGAAGAGAGGAGGGAGACAAGAAGAACCATGTAACCATGGGAAAAAATAAAATATATCTATAAAAGTACTAAAAATCCAGAAGAAATTTTAAAAGAGCAGGGAAACACTTAGTAATAAACAATGTCATCTATTGCTTGTGACAATACAATAGAAAAGGAGAGAGTAGAATAAATTCACTGTTATTCCATTAGTTTCTTAGAGTAGGCGTAATCAGTTACTCTAATATATTTCTTTACTTAGCCAGGGAAAGGGCTCCATCTGGGATTGGGAAATCTTAGTAAATGCTCACTTCATAATTGCTGGTTAATGATGGAAACATTATTACAAAAACTGCAGAACTGAAACCTTGGAGGCATCCTTGACATGTCTTCCTCTAATGCTCCACCTCCAACTAAACAGATGAAATTCCAACTAATTCTACTCCCCTCACAATATCTCTCTTTTGCTATGAAAAGCAACATTTCCAAGACTTAGATTCAGTTCTCGTGAAAAACATCATCTGTTTACAGCTATTACTGCTCTTTTTCCTCTTGGTGATCTTCAGATTCTTCTTTTGTGCTTCTTGTAGACCCATTAAAAGCTGCTACTACAGCAAAACTGAAAAATTCTCTGCCCTATAGTTCTTTTTCTTTCCTTGTTTCTTTCCTTGTTTCTTTCCTTGTTTCTTTCTTTCTTTCCTTGTTTCTTTCTTTCCTTGTTTCTTTCTTTCTTTCCT
>NW_025352887.1:0-3556 GCF_016433145.1 Gracilinanus agilis
GTCAATATACAGCCCATAGGACTTTCTTATGTAAAGACTAGTGGCCTTACTTCTATTTGAGTTTGACTCTACTATCCTAGAGGACCTTCCACCATTTGAATAGCTTTAGAGTTGTTGTGGTGGTTAGATTATCAGGTCTAGAGTCAGGAAGACTCATCTTCCTGAGTTTAACTGGCCTCAGACACTTACTAGCTCTATGATCCTGGGAAAGTCACTTAACTCTGTCAGCCTCTGTTTCTTCATCTGTAAAATGAGCTGGAGAAAGAAAGGGCAAACCACTTCAGTATCTTTGCCAAAATATTCCCAAATGGATTCATGAAGAATCAGCCATGACTGAACAAAAGCAAGTGCTGTTTCTGGGCAACCATAATTGGGGATACAATAAATTTGAAAAGGACCAGATAAGAAAAGGAAAAAATGAAAACAGATAGTTCAAAAAAGTCAACAAAAATTATAATTGCCCCTTGAAGAAATAACCAAGAATGTTAGAGAACAAAGACCATAAATCTCAGACTTCAATTCCCCAATTCAGAAGGACAAAATCCCTGATTTTTACAGTCTTGTTCTTGTAGCAGATAGGACCAAATTTTTGTACTTTACAATGGATTGCTTGATGTTAATTAGTAATGAAGAGCAGGCAATATCAGAACTAAAGCACAGTTTATTATATTTCCTGCACCGTTACCAATTTTCATCATAGGTCAGGTTCATCTGAAGTAAGGTAGTTAAAATATCATTACCCACTTGCATACAGAATGCCCCAGTGTCAATTCTGCTAACAAGTCACCTTGTCCTACCATTCACTCAGTATACCTCAGCCTCCTAGTCAAGATTCCAGGCTCCTCTAGTGCCTCATGAGGGGGAAGTACCAAATCCTTGTCTCCTTAAAAGTCTTTGCTGAGAGACTGCTCCCTTCTTTTGCAAGGTCTGGGCAGATAGCATTCCCTCTCCTCCTCTCCAGAAAACAAGCTATATCCTAACCACCACCAAGATTCTCCAAATTTTCCCATCTGTAAGATAAACTAGAGAAGGACATGGTGAAACACTCCAGAATATTTGCAGGAATATCCCAAGTGGGTTCAGGAAGAGTCACATATAATTGAAAACACAAACAACAAAGCAGGTTTCTTCTGTGTCTTCTCTCCTCCAGAATAAGCATACTTATTTCCTTTCATTGATATCCATATGCCATGGAATCACAACACTTCAACATCCTAGTTGTCTTCTTCTGAATGCTCTCTAGTTTATTAATTTCTTTCTACAAACATGATACCCAGGACTATACACAGTACCTCAGATAAGATCCAAGGAGGACTATCATCTTTCTATTCCTGGAAGCTAAGCCCTCTTAATATAACCCAAAATCACATCAGGTTTTATTTTGTTTTGGTTTGGTTTTTTTGCTACTATATCACACTGTTTGGCTCATTTATCTTACAGTCTTGTTTTCTTTTCTTTTCTTTTCTTCTCTTTTCTTTTCTTTTTTATAAAAACCTTTACCTTCCAACTTTGAATTGATACTAAGTATCAGTTCCAAGGAAGAAGTGCAGCTAGGTATTTAGGGTTAAGTGACTTACCCAGGATCATACAGCTAGAAATTATATGAGGCTAAATTTAAACTCAGGACCACTCATCTCCAAGTTTGACTCTATCCATGTAGCCACCTAGCTTTCCCCATTCCCCTCAGATTTTTTTCAAAACAGCCTCTGATTTTATACGTCCCCTATCTTATATTTTGTGAGTTGTTGAATCCGTATTTAAGATTTTTTTACATTTATCCTTGTTAAATTTCTTGTTATTAGATTCAGTTTAGTGTTCTAATCTGCCAAGATTTTTTTAATCCAATGCTTTTGGTGAGTTCCCTGGGCATCCATAGTTTTCTCTTTAGAAAAAAAAAAATTCCTCCTCTTTGGAGTTGTTTCTCTTTTTATGCTCAGAATTTCATCCTTGCATATTTCCCACCTGACTTGGGCTGATTTTTTGTGAGGTGTACAAAAGTGAGGTGAGGAAGAAAAAGGAACATAAGCACTCAAAATATCATGAGTTAGGCAACTTATTACTCAGAGACATGTAACTGCATGCCGTTCCTTAGCCCTACAGTCCTATAGGTACATAGAAAATGGTATTTTGATGAGTACCCTGATAATTGGTCCAGATCTCTCAGCATCTATCTTTGTCTATGATTATTGTTGCTAGGCATATTCACAGGGAGGGAGATCTTGGAGGAAATAAGCAGGTAGTCTAGACTGTAACTCTCCCATGTCAATCACAAGGGAAGGGAATAAGAATTTATTAAGCACCTACTATATGCCAGGCACTATGCTAAGCACTTTACAAATATTTTCTCATTCCATCCTCACAATACTCCTGTGAGGAAGATATTATTACTATAGCCATTTAAAGCTGAGGAGACTAAAGCAGAGAGGAATGCTGGAAGGCATTGAATCCAAATCTTCCTGACTCCACACCCAGAATTCTATCTACTGCATAATCTAACTGACTCTAGACCTTGTTAATAGACAAGTTTGTTAGCTTTGTGCACATAGATTAGATGAAGCTTGCTAAACTGATAGTTTGCTAATATTGCATTCATAATGTTAAATATATCTGGCCAAACCAGTTATCCTATATGTGGGAATTTCTGGGTACATAGGTGGGTCAATCAGTGGCTAGACATGTAATTAGTTACCAAGAAATAGAGCAAAATTCACACTTCCTCTGAAGCATTTTAGCCGACACAATACCATATAACTTTCTCTAAATGCTTTGAAATCTATCTTCTCAAATTCTATGGTGTATGTCAAACTATGCCCAGATTCTTCTCCTTTTCTTTGACAAACTTTAGAATGGCTCTATAAAGTGGCATTTGCACCCCAAAAAACAATTCATGCCTATTAGTAATAATCAGAATAGAATTACCCCTTGTTTGTTCTTCCATTTTTAGGAGGATAAAATTATCAGAAAGCTAAATCAATGAATTATTAGATTTTCTCTTTTTTGTAGAAAGACTCCAAAGACATCTGGATAATTGAAGTACCATCACTTCTATTACGTCTCTGTGCCAGACTTATGATAGTAATCACCTAATTGATATTGATTAATGAATTTTTGTCTTCTCTGCATCTATTTTTCCCCTTTTGTCCAAGATGTCCATAGTATTATCTAATGACAAAATCACTTCAGTTCCTCTCTCATCATGATTCTCCATCTTGTTCCTAGATTTTTTCAGAGTAATATACCTTCTTAATAAACAATGCTATGAGAGTAGAAATGCAGAAGAAAAACATATGATTGATCACATGGTTTGATGCGGATATGATTGGGGATTTTGACTTTAGATAATCACTCTATTATAAATATTAATAAAATGGAAATAGGTTTTGAACAATGATACATGTATAACCCACTGAAATTATTTGTCAGCTCTGGGAGGGAGGAGGGAAGAGGCTAGGGAAAGAACATGAATCATGTAACCATGGGAAAAAAATTCTTAATTAATTAATTAAAGGTCCCCTGCTAATGTAGACCAATCATACTATATATATATATATACATA
>NW_025352888.1:0-4240 GCF_016433145.1 Gracilinanus agilis
ATATATTCATTAATTATATATTAATATATTAAACCCTTACCTTCCATCTTACATGTATATATGTAAATTAGCTACTCATTTAAAAAAGAAACAGGGAAGGCAAGTTGACAACATAAAAGTGAGAAAAGGAGAAATCACAATTAATGAAGAGGAAATAATGGAAATTATTTCAAATTATTTTGTCCAATTACATGCCACCAAAACTGGCAAGATAAAACATTTGTTTCTGTTGAAAAATACTAAACTAAAATACAAAAAAGGAACAAAGGGACCTCTCATTGTAAATAGTACCTGTCTAAAACCAAGAGTCAGCATTTAAATATTAGGGGAATATGCTGAAAGTCTAATGGTAAGACAAGGATATCTACATCCCATTATTTGATATAGTAATGGAAATGATAGTTGTGGTAATAAAAGAAGGAAAATGAAAAGAGGAAATAAGAGGGAAAAAATGATCACTCTTTGCAATGATATGAAATTCTATTTAGCAGACCTTTGGAGATTCAATTAAAAATGTAATAAAACAATAACTTTAGCAAAATAGCAGATTATAAAATAAATCCACCTAAATCACTAGCCTTTCTGTATATTATGAACAAATCTCTGAGCAAGGAGAGAGAAACCCATTCAGACTAACTTCAGAATAAATAAAATATTTGAGAATCTAGCAAGCCACAGAGGAAAAGTATGAATGCAAATATAAAATACTCTTATGACCAAAAAACTACCTAAATTAATATATTTTCTTACTCCTACATCAAATTAACCAAAGCTGACATTATACAACTAGAAAAAATAACAGCAAAATTCATCTGGTAGGTTAAAGGATCAAGAATCTCACTACCCTGGGGAAGACCTAATGCCTGGACTAGTATAGTAGCCTTATGATTGGCCTTTAAGCCTCAACTCTGTCCCAACTCTAGTTCTAGCTGTCATCTTGATCTAAGAGTGGGGGAGGGACCATATCACCCCATCTATTCAGTAAACTCCTCAGGATCAAATAGAAAATCTCCTGCTTGGCTTCATAACTTCTACCTTTTCTCCTTTCTTACTCTACAATACTCCATGATCCTTGGACAATGGCATTGTGGGCTGTTACTCCCTTTCTCAAGTCCATGTCTTTCTGCTAGTGGTCTCCCATGCCTGGAATGCCTTTCCTCCTCATCTTTGCTTCTGGTTTTCCTGACCTCCTTTAACTCTTAGCTAAAATTTCACTTACTGCAAGAAGCCAATGTTCTCTGAACATTGTATAAACTAATGGAAATATTTTGTGATGATCAACTGCGGACTAAAACTATTATCAGCCATACAAGGACCCAAGATAACCCAAGAGATTCATGATGAAAAGTGCTATCTATCCACAGCCAAAGAAGGAACCATTAGAGTAGGAGAATGCAGATTGAACCATGCCATTTCTTGCCTTATTTCCCTCATGAGTTTTTTTCTTACATGTATGATATATTTCTTCTTTCACAACACGAGGAACAGGAAAATTTGTATTGCATGACAACACTGGAATAACCTATATCATATTGTTGTTGCCTGGAGAAGGGAGGGGGTGGGGATGAGAATGAATATGAATTTGAATTATAAAATGCCAGAAAGCAATTGTTAAAGAATGAGTTGGAGAAAAAAGAGATCCCCAACCTTAATGCTAGTGTCTTCTCCCTGAGATTTTCTTCATTTTATATATCTTGTTTGTATATAGTTGTTTGCATGTTCTCTCTCTCTCTCATTAATCTGTGAGAGCAAAGATTGTGTTTGCCTCTCTCTGTATCCCTAGCATTTAGTTCTTGACATATAATATGTGATTAAGAAAAGCCTGTTGACTTCATTCGGGGCAAGGGCTCGATAAAAATTGTTGAGAAAACTGAAAATTGGTTTGGTGGAAATTATATTTCCTGTAACATCTCACACTATAAACAACAACAAGCTCCCAATGGATACATGAGCAACATATTAAAGGCCACATCATAAACAAATTAAAAACAAGGAAACAGATACCTTTCACAAATGTGGATAGGGGAAAAGTTCTTGTCTAAACAAAGGGTAAAGATTGATGCCAGAAGAGAAAATAGACAGAACAAACGAAATCAATATAGTTGAAATTATAAGGAAAAGAGTTAATTGGGAAAATTCTTTTTCTAATAAAAGTATATATCCAAGATACAGGGAAATGGCTCACTTATATATGACAGATACATAGAAAATAAATAAATGAAAGGATATGAATAAGCAGTTTTCAAGGGAAAAAAATCCAAGTAATCAATAGCCATTTGAAAATGGGCCTTAAATTATTAAAAATAGAAAAGTGAAAATGAAAACAACTCTCAGCTTCCATTTGATACTGATCAGATTTTCAAAGACGGGGGGGGAAAAAGGAAATGTTAATTGCTGGAGGAGCTTTCGGAAGACTGGTGTACTGTTTTTTTTTTTTTTAAACCCTTGTACTTCGGTGTATTGTCTCATAGGTGGAAGATTGGTAAGGGTGGGCAATGGGGGTCAAGTGACTTGCCCAGGGTCACACAGCTGGGAAGTGGCTGAGGCCGGGTTTGAACTTAGGACCTCCGACTGGTGTACTGTTGGTGGAACTGTGAGTTGATTTGGAAGGAGAATACATAAGTACAAAAACCTTTATAACAGCTCTTGATGTTGTAGTAAATAACTGTAAACAAAAGGGATGCCCATTAATTGGAGAATTACTGAATAAGTTAAGACAAATGCAATGGGTTATTACCATGTCATAAAAAACTATGAAAAAAATGGTTTCAGAAAAAAGAAGGAAGACCTGTATAAACTGATTAAAAGTGAAATGAACAGAACAAAGAAAACAATTTATATAATATAGTACTAACAAACTATAAAGAAAAACAACTTTGATAGATTTAAGAACTCTGACAAATTCAGTGACTCAATGATTCCAGGGGATTAGTGATGAAGCATGCTGCCCACTTCTTGGATAAATGATGAACTCAAGGTGCCAAATGAAACATATATCTTTGGACATGGCTGATAGGGCAATTTGTTTTGCTTGACTGAGCTAGGGACAACGTTTTTCTTTTTAAAACAATTTTTGGATAGTTTGTTTGGGAGAAGAGGGGAGTGAGCAATAGTTTTGTCAGAAAAAAAAGAAATGAAAGAGGGTTATGGAAGCATTGTTTAAAATGCATGGAAGAGAACATTAGGAAGTTGAGAGGGAAATGTTGACAGCTTTGAAAACAAAATGCTGAATTTATGCACTTTTTAAAAGAGCAAGCTGTACTTAATAGATTTGTGAATTCACACATAAATTTTATTCAGGTCTCCTTTCAGATGGAAATGTTATATCAATATCTGTTAAATTAAAAAATTGAAAAATAGAAGGGGAATTGGGAAAAAATCTTTTAAATGAGTTTCTTTGATAAAGATCTGATATCTGTAATCTATGGGGAACAGATTCAATTATATAAGAACAAGAGCCATTCACTTATAGACAAAATGGTCAAAGGATATGCATAGATAATTCTCAAAAAAAGAAGCAAGCTTTTGACAACCATAAGAAAAAAAATGCTCCAAATCACTATTGATCATAGAAATATGAATTAAAATTACTCTGATATTTTATCTCAAAACCTGATGGTAAAGATAATTTTAAAAAGAGATGACAATTGTTAGAGGGGCAGTGAGAGAACACATACATTAATTCGTTCTTGATGGAACTGTGAATTGATCTATAGTTGTAATAATTATCACATTTACATAGTACTTTAAGATTTGCCAACCACTTAACTACTATTATCTCAATCCTCATACACCTCTAGGAAGTAGGTGCTATTATTGCCACTGTTTTACAGATGAGGAAACTGAGGCAAACAGCAACAAGATGATTTGCCCAGTGTTCCCCAGCCAGCAAGTGTCTGAGGCCAGATTTGAACTCAATCTTCCTGACTCCAAACCTAACCCTCTAATCACCAAGATATCTCATGAATATAATCTGGAACAATAACCCTCAAACCAAGTGACTCTGTTTTTTGTACCAAGCGATACTACTACTAGGAATATACCCCAAGCGATACTACTACTAGGAATATACCCCAAAGCTATAAAAGAAGAATGGAATTAAGAGCCCATATGTACAAAAACATTCATAATAGTCTTTTTTGTTGCAGAGAACTAGAAACCAAAAGGGTATCCATCAATTGGAAATGGTTGGACAAATTATTGTACATGAATGGAATATTTTATATAATATATATATATA
>NW_025352889.1:0-4068 GCF_016433145.1 Gracilinanus agilis
GAGAGAGAGAGAGAGAGAGAGAAGGAAGCAAATGATCTTACATGAAAGGCATTTAAGAGTCAATATAGTGGAGAAAATGGGGATTTGGCAGGCAAACCTTACTCTCATTAGAATTAGTTCAAAATAGAAATAATGCCCATATTCAGTTGTCTATAGAAACCTATCTTACCAGAAAGGGAACTAAGAGGGAGGGAGGAATAAGAAAAGGGATGGGGGGGGGGGACATAAGAGGGAGGATGAATGGGAGAGATGGTGGTGAAAATCAAAATGTCTGTGAATCATGAAAGGCTGAAAGGAGAGAGACAGAGAGAGAGAGAGAAGGATAAATAGGAGGAAAACAAACAGGGAAGCACATAGTTAATCATCATAACTGTGAATGTAAATGGATGAACTCACCCATAAAAATAGAAAAGGATAGCAGGGGTTAAAAACCAGAACCCCACAATATGCTAATTACAAGAAACACATTTAATTCAGGGGGACACACACAAAGTAAAGGTAAGGGGTTATAGCAGAATTTATTGTGCTTCAACTAAAGGGGGAAAAAGTAGGAGTAGTAATCATGATCTTGAACAAAGCAAAAGTAAAAACTGACCTAGTTAAAAGAAATATGGAAGAAAATTACATATTGATAAAAGGTACCACAGGCAACAAAGCAATTTCAATACTAAACATATATGCACCAAATGACAAAGCATTCAAATTCCTAAAGGAGAAATTACATGGATTACAGGAGGAAATAAACAGTAAAACTAACAAAACTAGTGGGGGACCTCAACCTTTCCCTCTCAAAACTAGATAAATCCAACCAAAAAATAAGACAATGAGGAGGTAAATAAAAGTTTAGAAAAGTTTGTTATGATAGACCTCTGGAGAAAACTGTATGGGAATAGAAAGGAATATACTTTTTTCACAGCAGTACATTATACTGACCATAATAGGACACACACACACACACACACACACACACACACACAAACATCACAACCAAATGTAAAAAAGCAGAAATATTAAATGCATACTTTTCAGATGCATTCATAATGCAACAAAAATTACATTCAATATAGTGTGGCAAAAAGAAAGACCAAAACTTAATTGGAAGCTAAATAATCTTATCCTAAAGAATGAGTGGGTTAAAGAACAAATTATAGAAATAATCAATAATTTCATTAAAGAAAAAGACAATGAAGAGATGACATGCCAAAATTTATGAGATGCAGCCAAAGCAGCACTCAGAGGAAAATTTATATTTCTAAATGTTTACATCAGTAAAATAGAGAAAGAGCCAATCAATGAATTGGGCATGCAACTAAAAAAATTAGAAAAAGAGCAAATTAAGAATTCCCAATTGAACATCAAATTGGAAATCCTGAAAATCAAGGGAGATATTAACAAAAGAAAAGTTTTAAAACCATTAAACTAATAAATAAGACAAGAAGCTGGCATTAAGAGGGGAAAATAGATAAACTATTTATTAATTTGATTTTTTAAAAGAAAAAACCAAATTACTAGTATCAAAAATGAAAAAGGTGAATTCAAAACTAACAAAGAAATTAAAGCAATGGAACTACTTTTCCTAAACATATGCAAATAAATCTAATGATCTAAGAGAAATAGATAACTATTTGAAGAAATATAAATTGCCCAAATTAACAGAAGAGAAAATAGAATATTTAACCCCATTTCAGAAAAATAATTGAACAATCAATCAATCAATTCACAAAGAAAAAATCCCAAGGGTCTAATGGATTCACAAGGAAATTCTACTAAACATTCTTTTCTTTTATTGTCATGCAAAACACACTTCCGTATTGGTCATTGTTATAAGAGTAAATCTATCAATAATCAAAACCCCAAAATAAAACCATAGATACACTGATGTGAAAGATAACTTCCACAGTTCTTTCTCTGTAGGTGGATAGCATTCCCCATCATAAATTTTCAGGATTGTCTCAGATCATTGCTGAGAGTGGCCAAGATTTCACAGATAATCATCATCCAATATTGCTGTTATTGTGCACAATGTTCTTCCAGGTCTGCTTATTTTACTCTGCATCAGTTCCCACAGATCTTTCCAGCTTTTTCTGAAATTATCTTGCTTATCATTTCTTAGAGCACAATAGTGTTCAATCATCAACATGTACCATGATTTGTTCAGCAGTTCCCCAACTGATGGACATCCCCTCAATTTATAATTCTGTGCCACCACAAAAAGAGCAGCTATAAATATTTTTGTACAAGTAAGTCCTTTCCCCTTTATTATTATCTCTTTGGGCTACAGACCCAGTAGTGTTTGCCAAACATTCAAAGAACAAGTAATTACAATACTATATAAACTATTGGGAAAATAGGTGAAAAAGGAATTCTACCAAAATCCTTTTATGACACAAATATAATACTGATACCTAAACAAGGAAGAGAAAAAATAAAGAAAGAAAACTATAGTCCAATCTCCCTAATGAATATTGATGCAAAAATCTTAAATAAAATACTAGCAAGGAGATTATAGCTATATAACACAAGGATCATACACTATGACAGGTGGTTTTATTCTGGGAGGGCAAGAATGGTTCAATATTCAGAAAACTGTCATGGGACAGTTAGGTGACTCATTGAATAGAGAGTCAGGCCTAAAGACAGGTTCAAATCTGGCCTCAGATACTTCCTAGGTGGGTGACCTTGGGCAAGTCACTTAACCCCCATTTGCCTAGCCCTTACAACTCTTCTGCCTTGAAACCAATATGCAGTATTGATTCTAAGACAGAGAGTGAGAGGTTTGTTTTTTTTTTAAAGAAAGAAAGAAACTATCAATATAACTGACCATATCAATAACAAAAACCACAGAAATCTTGTGATTTATCTCAATAGATGCAGAGAAAGCCTTCGACAAAATACAACATCCACTCCTTATTTTAAAAAAATTAGAGACCACTGGAATAAATGAAGCTTTCCTTAAAATAATAAATAGCATCTATCTTAAACTATCAGCAAGCAATATCTTTAATGAAAATAAGTTGGAAGCCTTCTCAGTAAGATCAGAGGTGAAGTGAGGATGCCCATTTGTAGCCCCCAGTAGTGAGAATGGACCCTAGTAAAATCAAAGCCATACCCTAGCAAGAATCAGTCACAAAACCCCATGACTTCACCTGAGGTTTCTAACCCCTTCCTGCTGTAAAAACTGTATATTCTTCTGTGAGAAGCTAGGCCACACATTGACATGGTGAATGATCACCTATAGAAAACTCTGTTCAGAACCACTGAGGTCATTTAAATCCAGTTTCCATCCTGTTAATCATTGACTTCCACTGTGAGTGATCTAATCCCTCTGCCTCATTCAACCCTCAGTAAATATCTAGCTATGACCAATATTGCTTGCCATGAGCCCCGCTAAGTCTGTCTGCATTCTTACCCCTAGGGACTCCCACCCAGGTGGTCCCTGATGGTCCTAACCCCATTATCACCATTACTGTTCAATATTGTACTGGAAATGTTAGCAAAAGCAATAAGAGAAGAAAAATAAATTTAGGGAATTAGAATAGGCCATGAGGAAACAAAGTTATCACTCTTTGCAGGTGATATAATAGTATACTTAAAGAATTCAGAGAATCAACTAAAAACCAAAATGAAACAATTAACAACCTTAGCAAAGTTAAAATAAATGTACATAAACCATCAGTATTTCTGCATACCACCAACAAAGTTCAACAGCTAGAGATAGAAAGAGAAATTCCATTCAAAATTACTGAAGATGAAAGAGCTGGGAAGACCTTCATGGACTGATGCAGAGTAAAATAAGCAGAAGCAGGAAAACATTGTACACAGTAACAGCAATATTGGGGAATAATCAACTGTGATAGACTTTGTTACTCTCAGCAATACAAAGATTCGGGACAATTCTGAGGGACTTATAAAAAAGAATGCTATCCATTTCTGCCTAAATTAATTTACCTATTCAGTGCCATATCAATCAAACTTCCCAAAAATCATTTCTTAGAGCTAAAAAATAACACAAAAATTTATCTGGAAAAGCAAAAGATCAAATATCAAGAGATTATATATATATATATA
>NW_025352890.1:0-5204 GCF_016433145.1 Gracilinanus agilis
CCTTCCTGACCATTTCTTCTCATTCTCCTTTGCTGGTCCATCCATTCTGCTCTTCCTCCCTAGGGCTAAGTCTCCTCCTATGTTATATCCTTGGCCCTCTTCACTTTTATTTTGCCCTGTTTACTTCATCTCTTCTGAAGGTTCAAATACCATTTATTTGCAAATGATTCCCATATCTATTTGGTCCCAATTTCTCTTGAACTCCCTTTTTGTATCTCTAAATGACTTGATAGATGTTTCTGTCTAAATGCCCTTTTGGAAGCTCAAATGCAACATGCCTAAAAATGATTGATCATCTTTTCTTCAAATCCACCTTTCCTCCTAACTGTCCTTTTTTCTGATGGTACTACTAGTCTCCTGGTTGCCCAAGCTGAAAACATCAGATTCATTTTTTATTCTTCCTCTCCCTGAAACTACATGTGTAATCAGTTGGCAAGTCCTGTGCATTCTATCTCAGAACATCTTGACATCATTTTTCTGCTGCCACCATCCAAGACTTATCACCTATCACTATCACTCGGGTTAATAATAGCCTCTTAACTGGCCTCCTCACCTCCAGTTTCTCCCTTTACAATCCATCCTTCACATAGATGGCAAAATGATCTTTCTGACTCAAAGGCGAGATGATATGACTCCCTTGCTCATGAACCCTCAAATCTCCTAATTGTCTACAAGTAAAATGTAAATTCCTTTGTCTGGTATCTAAGCCTCCACAATATGGATCAAATATTCCTTTTCTGCTTACGTTATATTACTCACCTTAACTCTCTTCAATCCAACTAGACTAAATTGCTAGTTGTTCCATCAACATGACCTAATGCCTCATTTCTACAATGCTATTTCCTCATTCATCTAACTTAGGTTCAAATATGATACCCATTTAGAATGACAGTTCCTTTTACCTGTCAGCACAAAGGGCACCACTCCCCTCTTCCACTTCTTCCTCCAGTTTCAGCCTGTGGCATAACTGAGTGGAGCCAAATAAAACCAATATGCATCTTAGAACTCTGCTTTGCATCCACTGCACTCTGTCTGGTTTCTGCTCCATGGAACAAGATGCTCCTCCTAGGTTAAGTTCAACATTTACAGTCTCACCACTATGATGCTAACTCAAACCTTAATTGACACTACCTCCCTTAGCCTCCTCTTCTCTCTGATTGGAGGGCTGGAGGCCAGAGTTCCAAACTCCTCCCAATGCCTTTCTTTCTTGAGAGCAGAAACCAGCCTCTCAGCTCACTCTACTTTTTATTCATTGCTTTGCCTGGTTAAAACTCCTTTGAAGAAGATGATCTAATACTGGGAACCTCCCAGTTGTCTCCTCTCACTCTGATCTCCTGCTTCCTTTTATGTGTTGTCTTTCTCCTTTAGAATGTAAGCTTCTTGAGGTCAGGGACTGTCTCTCTTTTTATTTTTTAAACTTTTAACTTCTGTTTTAGATTGATGCTAAGTATTTGTCTAAGGCAGAAGAGTGACAAGTGCTAGGCAACTGGGGATAAGTGACTTGCCCATGGTCACACAGTTAAGAAGTGTCTGAAGACCATGAACCCAGGACTTCCTCTCTCCAGGCGTGACTTTCTATTCTCTGAACCACCCAGCTACCCTTGCCTCTCTTTTTATTAATTATATCCTCAGTGCTCAAAGCAGTGCCTGACACACAGTAAGTGCTTATTAAGTGTTTGTTGGATTGGATTGGATTGGAACCCAGCTCTTCCTTGCAAAATGTATGCTTCTAGTTCATCAACCTCTTTCTTTTTCTTAACAACCTTCTCCCAAAAGTCTGATTTCTGAATATGCTTGTACTCTGGCCCATGCTTGAGGAATGGCTTTATGGAACGAACACCTGGTAGGAATAAGGACAATACAGATGTTTCCAGTTACTACAGTCTTAGCTAGAGCCTTTGGATTGAGTGGTGGAGAGGGGACAAAATGCCCAGCCTAGTCTCTGGAAAACTAGGTCCTCTTCACTAGAAGGGACCTGGACAGTGGCTTACTTCTTCTCCCCACCCCCTTTTTAAATTTAGAATATTTTTCCATGGTTACATGATTCATGATTCCCCACCTCTGATGGATTCCAATGGATTATACATGCAACCAGGTTATACAAGCAATTCCACTGTATCATTGTTCAAAACCTATTTTTGTGTTATTCCTATCTGGAGCAGCATATCCTTTAACATCAAAACCTCAATCATATCCCTATCACATTATGTGATCAATCACATATTTTTCTAATGCATTTCCATTTCCACAGTTCTTTCTCTGGATCTGGGCAGCATTCTAAGTCAGAAGTTCCTCTGGATTGTCCTGGGTCATTGCATTGCTGCTAGTAGGAAAGTTCATTATATTCGATTTTGCCACGGTGTATCAGTCTCTGTGTATAAGGTTCTCCTGGTTCTGTTCCTTTAGCTCTGCATCAGTTCCTGGAGGTCTTTCCAGTTCACATGGAATTCTCCAGTATATTATTCCTTTGAACACAGTAGTATTCCATCACCATCAGATACCACAATTTGTTCAGCCATTCCCCAGTCTTAGGGTATTCCCTCATTTTCAAATTTTTGTCATCACAGAATGCGGCTTATAAATATATATTTTTTTCTTATTATCTCTTTGGGTACAACAATTGCTTACTTCTTTCAAGCATGGACAAAGCACCAACATAAAGGGGAGAGGGGCCTGCCTGTTTTTGAAAGATAGTTTAACCCCTTTCTCAATTCTTCTAACATTATGTTTTATTTTTCTGGCAGCTAGATGACACCATGGATAGAGAACTAGGCTGGATTCAGTAAGATCAGTATTAAAATTCAGCTTCAGGCATATTAGCTGGGTGGCCTTGGGCAAGTCACTTAACTTTTGTTTACCTCATTTTCCTGAACAATAAAATGAAAATAATACAATTACCTCCCAGGATTATTGTGAGGAGAAAATGAACTAATATTTGTAAAGTACTTAGTATATAGTGCCTGGCATTGTCTCTCTATAGATATATAGATAATCTCTACATAAGAGCTTATTTCCTTTTCCCCTTTTTCCTCTCCCTTCCCAACTGACCCTCCACCATCACAGAAAAAAACTCTTTTAACAAATATACATAGTCAAGCAAAACAAATTCCCATTTTGACCTTGACTCAAAAATGTGTGTCTCATTCTGCACATGTGGCCTGTCACCTCTCTGTCCATCAGTGGAATCACGTGTGATCACCATATTGTGCTCAGATCTTCATCTTTCACAAGGTGACATTTGGGATGTGGAGGAAATATTTCTTCCTTAAGTAAGACTCAAAACAAATATAGACTAGACTTGTCTGGCATGCCCAGATCTCATAAGATAGAAAACCTTTTTGCCCTCTACCAAAGTGGGTGGGTTGAAATAGCCTCCTTTGATTGGCTGCATAAACAGAACAGGTTGCATCTTTAAAACTGGCAAGACTGATCTAATCCCTCTCTATCTGCTGAACTTACTGCCTGGAATGCTTTCCTATGCTCATCCAGAGACTAAAGATCTCCATTCATCTGTAGTTCTAAGGCCATGAATTGAACTTGTGAGAAGGAAAAGAGTTCTTCCCCTTGCTTCTACTTTTCACACTTGGTTCCTAGAGATGGGCCTGATGGTGTTTGTTTCTGTGCCATCTTTGGTCCTTCTCAGTTTTGGATACTGGCGGTAGTCCCTCCGGGATGCCAGATTTCAAGCCATAGTGATGAACTAAGAACTAGAACTGTGCCTGGAGTGGGTGCAGTCAGCCATCCCTTCATGGAAGCACTAAGAAGTCTAAGGGAGGGTTGGGGCTTGAAACTGAGACTACTTTAAAGCAGTGGTATTAAACTTAAAAAGTAAGGATACCTACAGGTTGCATATTGACATAGAAAACCACAAATTAACAACATCTGTGTTTTACTGTATTTTATTTAATTTGTTAAACACTTTTATAATTATATTTTATGCAGATTCTGACTGTACTTGGAGTTTTGCTGGTTGTATCCCCATGGCCAGGAGTTTGATACATCTGCTCTATAGGAACTGAGCTAAGTTATGAACCTAATTTCATCTCCAGATACTGAGGAGGTGCTAAGGCATGGGGAGGGGCAGATTATATCTCCTATGTTTTAGGGTATGTTTGTATTTTCGTGATAATACTTTTTAAAGTAAATATTTCTGTGTGAAAGCTAATCTTACTATTAGTGTCTAAATGGAAGTGGGGTGCAGGGGAACTTCCTCATACAATTGAGGAAACAGTATTGGTTGGGGTTGGAGTCATTTGCAGAGAGCCAAGACACCCCCAAATTCTCCTTAAGGAGTAATAGAGAACACTGAGGGAGGAGCAAAATGTAACATGTGATGTTTAGATGGTGAAGGTTAGGGTGATCTATGTTATACAAATAAGAAAGTAATGTTTTCTAGTTAATTAAAAATGGTAAAGACATTACTAAAGACCAAAAAGGCACTAAACATAGCCAAAAGGGCATTATCCTTATATGTGTGTCTACTGATGACTACCACTTGCCAAAGAAGGACAGACTTCTGATGGGAAGGAAGTTAAAGCCAGTCATTTTCATCTTACACACTAACCCCTTTGTCTTAACTAACTCTCATGCAAGATGGGAATCTACTATATTTATATACGCTGCTGTTGTTCAGTCATTCAGTCTTGTTCAACTCTTTGTGACACAGTGGACCTTATCACACCAATGCTGGCCAGGAAGGTTTTTTGGCAAAGACACACACACACACACACACACACACACACACACACACACACACATATATGTATGCCTGTGTGTATCACCTATTATCTATATCTAGCTACCTATCTGTCCATCTAGAGAATATTTCCCCTGCCTGGAATATACTCTTTTTTTTTCATCTCTACCTGTTCAATTCTTTCTCTTCCAACATGTCTTAGATAAAATTCTACCCCCTCCATGAAGCTTTTTATGATGCATCCTTCTAAAAGCATCTGCTTCCCTTCTCAAATGAAAAAAAACCCTTCTTCTTAGAATCAATACTATGTATTTATTCAAAGGCAGAAGAGCAGTAAGGGTTAGGCAATGGGGATTAAGGACTTGCCCAGAGTCACCCAGCTAGGAAATGTCTGAGGTCAGATTTGAACCTGGATAGATCTATTTTTTAAAAAATTCTGTGTCCCCAGTACCCAGACTAGTTCTTGGTATATTCTAGGAGCTCAAAAAGTGTTTGCTGAGAGATTGGA
>NW_025352891.1:0-3395 GCF_016433145.1 Gracilinanus agilis
TATAAAATATATATTAGTGAATTAAATCCAAGGATACTGTTTTGTTTCCCTGCACTTAATAAATTCTTGTTTCCCTCCTTCCTCTAGAGAAATATTTAAAGGCAGTAGAAGAATTTTATAACCTTCTCCTACTCTCCGTGTTCTAGAGTTTATAGAAGACTCTTTCTGACCATTATTCTCCAATATGAAGTCCTTTGGCTTTCTAAATTTTAAGGATAATCAGCAGGTTCTTGTTCTGCATTCTCTGAAGGAGGTAGGAGAAGGAGGTGAAATGGTTATCATACCATTTCAGCATAAAAGATGGTAACTCGTTAGTTATAACGCTAACCTTTTATATGGTTCTCTCAGGTCTACAAAGCACTTTACATATATTATCTCATTTGATCCTCATAATCACACTTTGATATGCTATTATTTTACAGAAATGGTAGCTGAGGTTTAGAGAGGTTAAGCAACTTTTACAGGGTCACACAATGAAGTGTCCAAGGTAGTATTTGGACTCTGGTCTTCCTGATTTTGTCTAGTGCTCTATCCAGTATGCCACCTAGCTCCTGCTGGTTGACTAGGGTCCTATTCCAGGTTCTCATTTCTGTTCCTACTCTGCTCTGCTTACTTCTTTTAAACATTTTGAATTGTTCTTTCTCATTGTTCTCTTTTGCTGGACACAACATGTTAAGAGGTCATCCTGGCCACGATTTGAGTTATTTCATAAAGTGGCATATGGGCATTTTGCAGCTGAGAGAGAATGGTCAGGGAGTGAATTGAGACAATAGTATTTTTAGTACCTTTTACTGAGATGTTGATTCTTTTTCCTTGATATCTAGCATAACCTCCTTTCCTTTCCCAGTTTTTCTTCTACCTCTTTCATTTGATTTTAAAATTCTTTTTGAGCTCTTTTGAAGTTCGGTATTCATAGGATCAGGCACTTCTGGAAGTGTAGGCAAGGCAAAGGTTCTAATCATGGATCCAGGAATGACATCCCACCTCAGCATAATTGCTGAACAACTGGTCAACAAGATTATCATAGATATCTTATAACCACAGATTTGTACAGTGAAGTAAGTAATCTGTACTAGTTTGGATTTTGTAGGTCTATATCAATGACCTGAGAGTCGAGAGGCAAAGCTCATCTTATAGTTCCCCAAGCCATTTTCAAGATTAAAAAAATGTATGTATGCAAATTTTTATATGTATGTATATGACATTTCATGGTTTAAAGTTTTTTTATTTACAACCTAGTTAACTAAGGAATACCAGTATCATTATCTTTACTTGTCAGATGAGAAAAGGGAAGTTCAGAGAGGTGGTGATTCAGTGAGTCACACAGGTAAAGAGGCAAAGGAGTTGAAACTTAAACCCAAATTTTCTGATTCCAAGACCATTATGAACTGTAGATTTTATTGAAAGGGAGGAGGATTACCTAAAAGAAAGGTTTTAACCTGTAAAGTTTTTGAACTAACAGTAATTACTTAAATCTATCATAGTACCATACGGTTACCAGAGGCATCAGATTATCTTGCCTCTACCTCCCTGATTGCTTGCAAAATCACATATGAAAAATTTGAGACAAAAGGATGTGCCTAATAACAAGTATCTCTAGAAAGGAGGAATCGTGAATCCATGTGGAGTTATGGTCTAACTAGGAGAGAGACATTTTTAAATAAGGATAGAAACTGGACCCGTTACATTGATATAAGAAATGCCCAGGTGAGGAAACTCCCTTTACTAATACATATTGGAATTTTCTTTTTTTTTTCTTTTCTTTTTTTTAGTTCTGTAGTCCCTTAGAGTACTCAGAGATTAAGTGACTTGCGCAGGGTCAAACAGTAATGAGAGATAGGATATGAATCTCAGTCTTCTTGTATTCCATTATGCCGAGGTAAATTTTTAAAAACAGAATTTAAAATTCATCCTTAAAACATGAAGGTAGGTTAATACTGTTTTCCTATTTCAAATGATTGAAATGATGATGAATAAGATTTTATTTATGTAAATTTCTTTTCAAACAAGAAAGAACAACTAACATTTATACACATGGAAGACAGTATGATGTAATGGAAATAACTTTAGATATGGATTCAAAATACTTTCAGTTAGAATTTAGGGTTTAAAGGGCTTAGGAATAAAAATAATTTAGTATCAAAAGACAGATTGAAATCTGATTCTCTCAACTTTTTACTTGTGTATCTTGGACAAGTAACTTCTCT
The DNA here is from genome assembly GCF_016433145.1 of Gracilinanus agilis. Classification (NCBI taxonomy): domain Eukaryota; kingdom Metazoa; phylum Chordata; class Mammalia; order Didelphimorphia; family Didelphidae; genus Gracilinanus; species Gracilinanus agilis. The sequence continues at coordinate 2,208 of NW_025352891.1, forward strand.
GGATTTCCATTTCTTCATCCGTAAAATCATGTGTTTGGATTGAATCTCTGAGGTTCCCCTTAGCCCTAAATTTTATTATCTTTATAATACAGTGACTTTTACTTTTTCAGTTCTCTCATAACATATTGATATTTTCCTCTTGTATACAATATCCAGTAGTGACCATACTAGCTGGACTTTGTTAGGAGATCCTTTATATTTTCAAATTAAATATCTGAGAGATTGAACTTTGTTGGTGCATTAAACCACATCATCTCCTAATAGTGAATATACTTAGACTACTATTCCAATTTACATTTCTCTAGCTTCTACCCTCTGAGTGACTGTACACATTAAATTCTCACTGCACCTTCTATGCCAAACACATTATTTTTGTTTCATGTAATGAAATTTGGGTTATGAATTTTCTATGAGGTTTCATAGGTTTGTAGAGTACCTGTCCATCAACCATAACCCTATGAGGATTATGCCTAATGCTTAGGAAGTAGGTGATGTGGCCATGATTAATATTAATAGATTTCAAAACAAAGTGTTTACTTAGAGATATTATTAAATGAACCTTGACTTATACTGCAAATATAGTTTAAATTCTGTTACAATTTATGAAAAGGTTGTGTTCCAAAGGGTCATTTGTAAGTCAGTTGTTTGGAACTCATAAGGTATTTTCAATTTTCCTATAGAAATGTTATAAATTTAACATTCAGCAACCATTTATTATTCTTGAATAAATAGTAGTTTAGAGTCTCATGAAGGCTCAAAAAAGCCAATTTAACTCATAGTATATCTGAACTTCATACTAAAAGTACCACTGAAAATAACTGTCATTGATTACATTGTAAATTCCTGGAAGTCAAAGCATGTTTTGGTTTTGTTCTTTTTATCCACATCACCTAGCAGTGCACAGACATGTGGTACACAATAAATGCTTGTTGAGGACCGAATAGAATTATGAAAATTCTTTTCAAGTTACCACACTTAATGCCAGGAATACATCTTTCCAAAGGACCTCTGATAGTAAGAATGAGAATTGCCCCCCCACCCCCAATTCCTTGACTGGGCTACAGGAGTAGGAATAGGAGTCCCAATTCTCCAGAGGAAGAATCATGCACTTTTCAATGTTTATAATTTAGGAGAATGACTCTCTCCTACCTCCTCCCTTTGTTTGTTCCTTCCTTCCTTCATTCCCTC
>NW_025352892.1:0-1009 GCF_016433145.1 Gracilinanus agilis
TTGCCTTACCATAGAATTTGGCATAACCTCCTGTGGGCTGTGCTACCCTCTCACCCCATACCCTCTCTGCTTAGCTTTCAAGTCGTTCTCTGCATTAAAGTTGCTTCACTCTATCTCCTTCTTGCTTCTTTTAGTCCAGTATTAATTTTTCATTGTTATTTTAAGATTGGTTGGAGAGGATTATTGTAGTGGTTCAAGCTTTCCCTGTTTCTGCACTACCTTTTTGCCTCTGCCTCATCAACAGATTTTTAGAAATACTTTAATCATGAAAGAAATCATCAAAGGTTTTCTTTAAAAATTAACTTCCATCTCTACTCATACAGGACATCTTGAACTAAATCAGCATCTGAAAGTAACTTGTGTTGTTATTAAAAATGATGAAGCCGAGATTAAAAGAGAGAATAGTATTTTAATAAAAGTCATGCTGATAGAAATAAAAATCATTAGACCACGAGCCTGTAAGTATTCAAACTACTGCCTCAGTCATTTTACCTTTCATACCTTCATGCGCCCCGTAGCTAAAGAGGAAGTTCAAAGTCACTTCCCCCCTATTTAAAACAGTCCCTCATCTTGAATACGTAATCCAAAACAGGAAACCCATTGGGGATTCCAAGTATCCCAAGTGATTTTAAATAACACACTTGGAACAAAATAAATGAAGCTGTTTTTTTTTTTATTTTAAACCCTTAACTTCTGTGTATTGACTTATAGGTGGAAGAGTGGTAAGGGTAGGCAATGGGGGTGGGGGTCAAGTGACTTGCCCAGGGTCACACAGCTGGGAAGTGTCTGAGGCCAGATTTGAACCTAGGACCTCCTGTCTCTAGGCCTGGCTCTCAATCCACTGAGCTACCCAGCTGCCCCCTAAATGAAATGTTTTGATAAAATGTGGTAGAGAAACTTGATTCCCTTTCCCAGTTCTGAAATACCATTATATTTTATGTTAAATAATTTATCATATTAAGAGAGAAGTATGTTTATATATGTATATGATTATTAAACACTGTAAAGA
>NW_025352893.1:0-1687 GCF_016433145.1 Gracilinanus agilis
TTTTTTTTTTTTTTTGGTATCCATCAATATAGTGCCTGGGACAGAGTCGATATTTGATAATTGTTTATTGACAACTTTTAAAGGAATATTTTTCTTTGTGTTTTTTTAAAAATATTACAAATGTATCATTTTAAACTATGTCTTTCCTCATTCTCCTTTACTCTTTTTATTTAAAGCATTTTTATTGTTTCTGAGGTAGTTTTGTTTGATAGTATCTGATAGTATTTGAGACTTTCTGAACATCTTAGTTAAGAGAAACCACATTAGCTCCTGTTTCCAATTCAACTTAAGAAATATTTATTGGGGTCTGTTATTGGAATTGGGGATACAAAGGTAAAAATGACCCAGTCTCTGCCCTCAAGATATTTATATTTAATCATTTTATCAGGATGGAACTGGGGACAGGATTTGTAGAAAGATATATGACATATTGTAGGGAGTAAAGAGAGGCAAAGGAGAGCTCTAGATAAGTACTTTAGGGCAATTAGAGAAGGGAGAGAATACTACTATTAGCCCTGGGATTTTGAGTTGTTTGGAACTGTTGAATTTTTCATATTGTCCTGCTGTGAAACTGGTACATTAAGGTCCTGATTTTGGGTGCAGGCTGAGAGCCTTTTCTTTTCTCCTCCCTTTCATGTTAATCACCAGCCCCCTTCAGGGTTTTTTTTTTAAATTAAACCCTTATCTTCTGTCTTGGAGTTGGTTCCAAGGCAGAATTACAGTAAGGACTAGGCAATTGAGGTTAAGTGACTTTTCTTGGAAGTGTCTAAGGCCAAATTTGAACACAGAACCTCTCATCTCCAGGCCTGGCTCTCTGTGAACCAGTGAGCTACCTAACTGCCCCTCTCTGCTCTTTTTTTTTTTTAAGCCATCCTTCCAGTCTTGAGAAAAAAAAACATTTTCCCCCTTTATATTGTTTCATTGTGTGTCCACTGCCATTGTCATCTTCTGGCAAACAATAGATATAAAGCAAAATTTGTAGAATATTTTAGATGAGACAAACCTGATTTAGTTTTTCTATGTGCTCAGATAAATTAATTCTTTCAAAGATGTGTGTGTGTTAAATGGTATACAGACATCCTACCACCTTTCAGCAAAGCTAAGTTAAAGAATTATTGATTTAGAGCTAAAAGGGCTTTTTAGGTCATCTAGCTCTGCCCCTACTCATTTTAAAGTTGTGGAAACTGGGGCTCATGGGTAGTAAATGGAGAACCACTTCTAATCCATCACTTTTTCTACTGTAGGGCCTTACTTCCATGCTAGATTAGCTTGCTCATGATCTCCAGAAGGGATTTTCGCTGTGAACCTAATGACCTTCCTTTCTCTTAGTTCTGCACACAGATCTTCTGTTAGCAGCTGAGTAGCTTAAATTGGGGGGTTAGTAGCTTGATGAGGCTCCAACTCCAATGCCCTTCCTCTTTTTCTCCCCTCACACCATCACTGCTGCCAAATGAAAGGGGAAGTAACACCCAAATAGGTAGAAAAAAATCATGAGATCAGATCATCCCATTCCAGGAAACTGACTTCTCCTTTCTATCCTTAATTTCCTGCTTTGTAAAATGAGAGGGATAAATGAGAAGACTTCTAAGGTCCTGTCCAACTCTAAGTAAAATTGTTCTAAGATTAGTTCTTCCTTCCTTCCTTCCTTCCTTCCTTCCTTCCTTCCTTCCTTCCTTCCTTCCTTCCT
>NW_025352894.1:0-3721 GCF_016433145.1 Gracilinanus agilis
AGCCTCCACTTGCTGCCTTCTTCATACCTTTCCAGTAGCAGAGAATCTTTTAACTACTGGGCAGCTAGTTGGCAAAATGGATAGAATTCTGTGTTTGTAGTCAGAAAGATTCACCTACCCATGTTCAAATCTGGACTTGGACACTTCCTATGTGACCCTGGGCAAGTCTCTGTTTGCCTCAGTTTCCTCATCTATAAAATGAGCTGGTGAAGGAATTGGCAAACCACTCCAGTATCTTTGCCAAGAATACCCCAAAAGAAGTCACAAAATATCAGACATGATGGAAACTATTGATTCTAATATTTCCAATAATTTACACCTTACTCCACTCCCCATAATCTATGATGCATTGATACTGGCCTCTTTGGTGTTCCTCAAACATGACATATTCTTTCCTGACTCTAGACGTTTGCATTGGCTGGCCCTCGTGCCTGGGAAGCTCTCTGCATCCAGGCTTCCCTACCTTCCTTCAAGTCTCAGCCAAATGATGGGGATATCATTGGGGATGAAGACACTAAACAATAACTCTAGTCCAATTATCAATAATATGGAATTAGATCTTAATCAATGATACATGTAAAACGCAGTGGAATTGTGTGTCGGCTAAGGGGGGGTTAGGGGGGCTTGGGGGAGAGGGAAAGAACATGAAATATGTAATTAGGGGAAATATTCAAAATAAAAATAAGAATAAAACAAAAGTCTCAGCTAAAATCCCACTCTCTGCAAGGAGCCTTTCCCAGTTTTCTTTCATCTTATTGAGATGATCTTCACTTTAAACCATATACTTCTTGTTTGTATATTGTTATTTTCATGTCATTTCTGCCATTAATCTGTGAGTTCCCTGAAAGTAAGGACTATTTTTGGTGGGAGGAGCTTCTTTATGCTCTCATCCCTTAACACACTGTCTGACATCTAGTAGGTGCTTAATAAATACCCATTGACTGCTGGCCACAGTTTATCCTTCTAGGACTACCATCTTCCAAGGCAAGATTGCTAACTCTGCTTTTTTTTTAAACCCTTACCTTCCATCTTGGAGTCAATACCATGTATTGGCTCCAAGGCAGAAGAGTGGTAAGGGTAGGCAATGGGGGTCAAGTGACTTGCCCAGGGTCACACAGCTGGGAAGTGTCTGAGGCCAGATTTAAACCTAGTACCTTCCATCTCTAGACCTGGCTCTCAATCCACTGAGCCACCCAGGCGGTCCCTACCCTTTTTCATTAGATATAAAACTCAGCAAATTTATCATGAAATGCTCTTCCCAATTCCTGGGATATAGTAAAGGCTCCAGGAAAACATTACCGCTGGCATATTGGCACATTTTCCCCACTAGCTGCTGTTAAAAATGTTCAGTTGTGCCTTGTAGATGACTTCTTTAATATGTACATCTTTCTTCAATATTTGCATACAGAGTATATGATGGAGAGGCAGTCTGTAATTCTTATTACTAAATCGAAGAGAATCAGATCAGCTTTAACAAGTGTAACTCTGTGTTCAACTTGTAAAAGTCTAGAAATCATCATAGCATCTGAACTTCATGAATTTGTAATTTGTGGGCAGTCTATTTTTTTCTCTCTGTTGTGCAGAGAGGAGATGGGGTACAGAAAAATGAGCATTGGAACTGGAATCAAAGGATTTGAATTTGAGGTCAGGATCTGATCCTTACTAGCTGTGTGTCGATGGGCAAGTCACAACTTCTCTGGTACCCAATTTTTCATCTCTAAAATGGGATAGATAATAATAAAGGAGACCTAAAAATTTTAAATTTAAAATGAAAAAATAAATTAGTACAATAATAGTGAGAAGTCTTTCGACAGAATCAGATCTGAATTCTATTCCCAAATCTGGAATTGAATAGTTAGTTATATTATTTTGGGTATCACAACTCCTCTGGTCCTCAATTTCTTCCTCTGTAGGAAGAGATGATCTAGACTAATTTAATAAATTTAATAGATATTTATTTAGTATATACTATCAGTCACTGATAAACTTTAATGAATTTTCCAGTTCTAACATTCTTGGATTCTAAAGAGACCTTGGTTGTAATACAGTCATGAAAAAACACCACTTTCATTTGTCGTGGGGCATCATCTGTGTTTCTAAAATCAAATAAAGTCACAAAATCTTTGTTAAACTTCTATATTTTAACCAATTAAAAAACTAAAGACTAGAGGGGATATAGGATTTTCTCAGAGCCACACAACTAATGAATGACAGAGTAGATACTAGAACACAGAAATTCTCAAATTCAGGGACAATAATATGAAATCAATTTAGGCAGATAATGTAGAGCCAGGCTGTGAAAAGTTTTAAATTCAAATACGGGAATTTCTGTTTCAATTTAGAGGCAATAGGGAGCTACTGGAGCTTGTTGAGAAGGGGAGTGATGATACACTTGGACCTCTGTTTTGGCAGTTGTGCAGAGCAACGGTGTCAAACCCAAATAGAAATGGAATGACTAGACTATATATAAATGTCCCTAATAGCTTCATGTTGACTTAGAAAATCATAAATTTAACATCTCTATTCTATTGTATTTTTGTTAAAAATTTCCCAATTACATTTTAATCTGATTCCCTTGGACTTGGGAGTGATGCTGCCTATGTGTTTTTCACCACTCTGATGTGCAGTATGGATTGGAGATGGGGAAGCCTGGAAGTAGGGAAATCAATTAGGAGATTATTGGAATTTTCCAGGTTAGAGATAATAAGGACCTGAAATCATGTCCGTGTGAGTAGAGAAGCAGAGACAGATTTGAAAAATGTTATGGAGAGAAAATCAATAAGACTCAACAACTGAATAAGGAAGGTGAAGGAGAATGAAGACTCAAGGATGCTTTTCAGATTCAAATTGGAATTTGAATTGAAAAAAATTACTGGAAGATGGTGGTAACCTTAACATAAATTGGGAAATTAGGAAAAGAAGTGCATTTAAGAGGAAAGATAATGAGTTCCATTTTGGACATGTTGAATATGAGGTGCTTTGGGGGTATCCAATTGAAATTTTTTTAGCAGGAAGTTTGGAGACATGGAAGTTGAATTCAGAATATATAGATGAGGGAGTCATTAACCTAGAGATGATAACTGAATCAATGAGTGTTGATGAGAACATTGATAGTTAACATAGAGAAAAACAGGAAGTTAATGTAACTTGATTAAATATTGATTAAAAACAAAGCCTCCCAAGTCTCTGGGTTCAAATGGACCCAGAGATGCCTTTGGGACATCAACACTTTGGGAATACAGTGGATAGAACTCTGGGCCTGAAGGCAGAAAGTTCTGAGTTCAGATCTGGATTCAGATACTAGCTGTGAAACAATGAGCTAATTTAACTTCTGTTTTTTTCAACTTACTTAACTGTAAAATGGGAATAATAACAGCACCTACCTCTCAGGGTTGTTGTGAGGATCAAATGAGATATTTGTAAAGAATATAGCACAGTGCCTGACACATAGTAGGTCCTATATAAATTCTGATTCCCTTTCTTTCCTCCATTCTGTTGGAGTTGATTCTGCTAACCCTAAAAGACCAGCTTCTGTCTGTGGTTCTTTGTTCTCACTTGAAGATAATTAAGGAAACTCTTCAGAAGTAAAATTTAAGTATAGTGTATTTAGGCTTCCTCAAATGTGGGTAACAAGATTTCCAACTCCATCACAATTTCCCTTTCCTGTCTCCTCTCCTTTCTCTCTCTCTCTCTCTCTCTCTCTCTCTCTCTCTCTCTCTCT
>NW_025352895.1:0-1507 GCF_016433145.1 Gracilinanus agilis
ATATATATATACAATTTAGTACGACAGCCAAAAAAATTAATTGGATCTTAGTTGTTATTCACTCTTAATGGTGTGGTATTGAGAAAAGATGTGAATGTCCTACTTTATGCTAACTTTTGTCAGTCCTCATTTGAAGTGCCACATCCAGTGAGAACTATATGCTTGGAAGGGCACTGATAAACTTGAAGGACCTCTAGAAGAGCATGACAAGAATGGTGAAGAGAGCTAAAACCATTTTATTCTACTGATTTTTTAAAGGGTTAGTCAGTTTCAGCTCTAAGAGGAGGTTCATGGAAGGGATGTAATAGCTGTTTTTAAATATTTGAAGGGATGACTATTGATGAAGAACTGATTTACCCTAATTGGCCCCAGAGGACATAAATAAGAGCCAAGGGTAAATGTAGTTGAGGAACAGACTCCTGTTTTATATAACAATACTGTTCTTAATTATCAGAATTGTTCAAGAGTGCAATGTAGGTTGCTAAGAGATGGTAAGCAACACCCTATACAAGAGTTCCCCAACTAGAGGCTAGATTATTTTGTCTGGGAGCATTGTTTATTGAAGTTTACAGTACAGATTCATATTGAACTATTTGACCTCTTGGTCCCTTCAGTCTCAGAGATTTTATGATTCTGTGGCATATGTTGTCATTTTGGAAAAAAAGGTTTTTACCTAAAAAGTTTAAAAAACTACTTCAAGTAATTTCCCCATTCTTTTTCCTTCAGCTATTTACTTCTAGAAGCATTGCACAGGTGGCAAAATAAAGTGGTTTTGGTATGTAGAACCCATGCCCTCCGTAAATATCATAATGAGGAATTAATACAGCTTCCAATTTCTTCAAAATGGTTGATTTTTAAGTATACACAATGGCCATTTTCCTCTCAATAATAATTTATTTTCAGACACAATTTCCACTATATTTCACCATTTTTCTAAGCCACTCTTCTGTATTTATATTTTATTTTGATGTTAGTTTTTTATTGCAAAAAATGTTTTACTGACTCAGTGCTCAAGAGTTGGGTTTATATTTTCCTGATAGATAATACATTCCTTCAAAAATAACATTCTTGATTAAAGAGACCAGACAAAACTATTCTCACAACTATAGGGATTTGGAGTTTGGACAATAATGAGAATGGGTTCAGTGTGCAGTTTTTCCTATTCTCATTATAATCTCTGTCATGAAGATTGATTCATATTGTGCCATTTTCAGCTCTCATTACCATCTTTGTCACAGGTGTAAGATATTGGAGTTTTAATGCCTAATAAGTTCTGACAATATATACTGACACTATCATTTTTTGTCACTCTGGACAGGCAAAATTCTCAGATGTTTACAAATCCCATAGGTCTGCAAAGCTACAATCATAGGATTTCTGGAACTCTGGCCAATCAGAAGCACAGAAAGGTTACCAAAATCTAACAGTGTGTTATATTATATTATATTATATTATATTATATTATATTATATTATATTATATTATATTATATTATATTATATTATAT
>NW_025352896.1:0-9925 GCF_016433145.1 Gracilinanus agilis
CCTGCCTCCCCTCCTTCCCTTCTCAGAGCAGGTCAATTTCCCCTGCACTCTCCCCCAAATCCCCTCAGCCTAGCCTTTCTTGCTTTAGGAGAAGGAAAGAGCTCCCTGCACTTCTCTCCAATGTATCCTCCAGGAGCAAAACTGTTCCCCTTCTCCAGGCTGTGCTAGCCTGAGGGGAACAAAGACCCCGGACTTAACCAAATGATGATGAGAGGGACCAGATGAAAGGGACAAGGGGGAGGGCCTATTTTCCATTATTTTGTTTTTCAGGAGAAACCTATGTATCCCTTTCAGGTTCCCAGAATAACACAAACCATTAGCTAATACTGGATTTGTATTACGGTGTCAGAGCAGGGAGGTATTTTAGAACACAGAACGTAAAATGTCAGAGCTAGGAAGGACAGGAGAACATGGGAGCTCCCTTAGAACAGAGAACATTAGAGCAGGCAAGGACCTGAGAAGAGAGAAGAGAGAATGTCAGAAGAGATGTTAGAGACCATCTATCTAGCCTTCCTACATCATTTTTCAGATCGGTAAACTGAGGGATGGAAAGAGAGAAACTTTGCCAAGGTCCCACAGCTAGATGTGTTTAGACAAGTGCAGAGAATGAAAAGGCATTGAAAGGTTATGATCTGCCCCACCTCCCTCGAGATCACAGCTCCATCTAAGAAGCAAGTAAGTGGAAGGCATGTTTAGACTACTTAAGGAAGCAAATTGTTTTCACAGTGTTTAACAGCAAAAAAGGCTTCAGGCAGAGCAGGCTCTCTCCCTGCTAAGCAGGGTCTTAAGAGAGTAGGCATTCAATAAATGCTGTTGTCACTTCTCCTTTCTTGGCCTTGGCTTCTGCAGCAGTCAAAAGAGACAGTTGGACCAGATTCCATTGCTAGGCGATGTGCTAATTACATCTTCTCATCTCTACATTAAAAATCTCTACATTGGACAATGGACTGAGAGGCAGGAAACCTGGGGTGGGTCCTGATTCTCCCACTGATTATCTGTGTGTTATCTATGTGAAGCTAAGTAGCACACTGACTTGGAAGATTCCTCTTCCTGAGTTCAAATCCAGCCTCAGACACTTACTAGCTATGTGACCCTGGGCAAATCACTTAACCCTGTTTATCTCAGTTTAATCATTTATTGAATGAGCTGAAGAAGGAAATGGCAAACCACTCCAGTATCTTTGCCAAGAAAATCTCAAAATGGTATCATGAAAATTTGGACATGACAGAAATGTCTCAACCACAAAATCATATGAATACCTTCCACTCTCTACCTGTTCGATGAGCTGTCCCAACAATGCAGTCCATAATCTCAGAGGAATCAGATGTCTCTGTAGTTGAGACATCTCCCATTATACAGGAGGAGATCCAAAGTGTCTCTTAGTTTCTCCTGAGCTTTACAATCCTCAGTAATAGTATACTTTCCCTTATGTCTAACTTAAATCCCATCCACCGACATGAAGTTCCATATCTTACTTTAATTTTCCCCTAGAGAGTCTTGAAGAATGGATGCTAAAGTTGGTTATTTCACTGAGTGAGCATAGAGGCAGGCTTTGTTGGAAGCAAACCAGGTAGGAAAAAAATCTGGATTCCCACCCAGGGCAAATGTGAACATCCCAATTTTAATTTTCAAAGACAAAAAGGTTAAGACACAATTCAATTTAAAGATCATCAATGTATATACTTGAATAGCAAATAACATTCATCCTTTGGAGCTGAGATCATATCCTACCTCTTCTGGGAAGCCTTCCCTGACTACCCCAGCTCAGAGTGACCGCCCTCTCCTCTGAGATCATATGGCCCTGACTACGCTTTTTTATATTAATGCTGTTATTACCCCTGTGAGTCTTACCTCCTCCCAGAGAATGAGTTTCTGTAGAGTAGATTCTAAATCTGCTTTTCTAGCTATAACTTGGGTGGGGCAACTGGAGCACTGCACCAAAGTGGGAAATTTGGCGATTGCCAACAATATAGTATTTGCTCTCTGGTCCATCTCTGAACCCAATGGCAGCAGATATGATGGAAAGTATGGTAGTGATGGTGGTGGTTGTATCAGATCACAATCTTCTCTCCTCTCTCCTTGTCTGAAAATATGTCTGCCAACCCTAGGCATTGACAAGTTCTTCATCAGCATAGAAAACTCATGTTATATCTGGGCTGGCTTCTTTCTCCTGGAATCATACCCTGGTTTTACCCTTCTACCTCCAGGTCCTCTTGCCCCAGTTCAGAACTTACTATTAACAGTTCTGATAGTGAGTTCCCTGAAAATATGACCTAGATCGACTATTTCTAAATTCAACCAAATTGAACAAACATTTATTATGCCCCTATTAGAGTCAATGCATGCCCTCAGCATTAGAGATATAATTATTACATTACATTACAGTACACTAACACAATATGGAAAGATAGATAAATAAATTTGAAATATTTATGCTCTATGTTTTCCCCTTCGTCTGTGATCTTGGGGTGTACCAAGTTTCCCACCAATGTCTGCATTTATAGGAGAGTGTGCTCCAAGTCAATGTGAGGAAAATCCTACTGCCATTTTTCTTACTAAGCTATTTAAATACCTTTGTTTGGAACTAATTTTTGTCCTTGGCAAACATATTAGTAAGTAAAATAAACATATTTGTGGGAGTTAAGAGCTGTGTGGGTGCATGGGGGCCTACAGAGCAACTTGAACCTTAGTTGGATATTTTGAGGGTTCCATGTGTGAGAGAAATGGTTGCCCTATATACTAGCAGTCCATGTGAAGTCATGGAGGGTGGAAAAGGAGAAGGGGATAAAGGAAAGGAAATGTTCTTTCTTTCCTCCTAGGGAAGAATATCCAGGGGGCAGGGAAGGTGAATAGTTCAAAAGCAGCTGAGACCAAATGCCTCATGACTAAGAAAAGGCTATGGGTCTTCACTTGGCAGTTAAGGGATCCTCCCTTGTAGGAAGATGTTTCGGTCAGAAGCCACACATCACAGGACTGTGAGTGGAAGAGGCAAGTACAGGCAATTCTTTCTAGGAGAATGGCCTTGAAAATGAGAAGATACATAAGGTTATAGTTTGAGCAGAGTGAAGGGGATGAGATTGGTTTGCTGTTTTTTTTTCCAATGGAGAGAGACCTCCTATGTTTCATCCTACCAGACAGTGTGTTCTCTGAGGTCAGCGGGACTTGGATCTACTCCTCCTCTGTCTCCTCTTGACTTTGAACTGAACAGGATCCAGGGTTCCTTCTATAAACAAGAGGCTGGATACAAAAGAGTAGCTTGAGAAAAATTTGCTTATGGTCCCTTTGTGGTCTGAGCTCTGTTCGCTGGCCATCATATCTTCAGAATTGGCCTTTGAAGAGTTGGAGAATGATGTTTTCCTTGTTGCCCTTTCCCCTAGGCCTCCCCGCCCCCCCATCCTGGGCATTTGAGCCAGGGATCCCCAGGCACCAAGGAGGCAGAGCCATTCCCCCATCTTTCCTCCTAAGCATTGACATCGAAGTTAACTTCAAGAGAAGAAGATGACAAGCTAAGAGGCAGTGTAGGCGGCAAAGAACCAAACATGTCCTAGACACACACTCATGCAGGAACAGTATTCAATTCAGGCAGATGAGGAGGGGCTGGAGAAACAGCCCAAGTGATCTAAATTATACTAGGGAAGGCAAAGGCTTAACGCCACTGCTCTGAAAAGCAATCAGTGCCAGCTCCTGAAGATAAGGGTAATCGTTCTCCTGTTTTTCCTCTTTATCCTTCCTGTTTCCTCTTCCTCCCTCTTTCTTTTTCTCTTCTTTCTCTTTTTCTTGAGTTTCTTTTCTGCTGCTTTCTCTCCCTACTTCTCCTCTTTTCCCTTCCATGCCTTTGCATGGATTTGTAGTGTGTCTTGTCCATAAAGCACTCTAAATAATGATGGCAGGTTCAAGACTCTTTGTGGGTCTATGTCAACCCACAAAGCTCACAAGTCCCCACCAATATGTTTATTATAGTAATGAATATAGAGGATACAATTCCTTCAGAACAAAAAAGATTTAAATGGCTTAGTAAGGAAAAGAGCAAGAGAATTTTCCTCACATAAACTTGGGGCACATTTTCTCACACGCAAGGGGATGGTGTGCGCTATGTTGTTCCCATGTAGGCTATGTACATCTTTCTAAATACAGCTCAAAGGGAGGTATGAGTAGATATCTCTAGAACCTCTTCTACCCACTCTTCTCCAAGGGAGACTGCTCCGTGCCAAGAGAGGAAGCAGGAAATTCGTACCAGAGGCTGGCCATTCTGTTCTCCTCGGAGAGGTGGGGTACCTGGCAAGAATTCCGTCTATCTCCCTCCTTAGTATGGGGAAATATTTTTGAAGTATAAGCTGAGCTCCCGAGTGCTATCCTTTACCAGAGGAATGCCCCAAGCTATGTATTGAATGCTTGACTCTCTTCCCACAAATGCCAGTTCCACAGGGAACATACGTAGTGAATAACAAATAAACCCATTCATCCAAGTAAATAACAGAACCAAAATCAGAAAAGGTATACAGATGAGAATATATCAACAATATTCAGTGAATGAGCTCTCCCATTGGGAGAGAGCTATCTCAGCTCAACCAAGAGAAAGAGACATACCCAGGTCTCACCCAAGAGACAACTTCCTCACGTCTCTGATGCAGCAAGCTGGAGGTACGTATGTGGTTGAGGTGCCGGCACTTCTCTATGTCATCTTTCCAGAAACTTTTTTCCTGGAAAAAATCTGAGATCACATGTCTTCTTTCTCAAAGCTGAAAGTCAGAAAACCTGGATCTCTGCTCCTTATACATGTGAAGAGCTTTGAGAAATCAATCTCTAAGAAATAAGAGAGTTCTATGCAAATGGGCTTTGAGGGGCAGGTGACCCAGAACTGTAGAGGACATCAGTGGGAAGACTGGCCACACCTTCATACATGAAGAGATACGCACGGAGAACATGTGTGGCACATGCCTCAATAAAGGGATAACGAAAAACTAGCCATTTTGTAGGTCACTGAGGACCAGTCAGAGAAGTCTTCTGGTTGTTCTCTTAGCAAGGGGCCAGGAACAATGCCTGTCTCTCAAGGAGGTGCCCTTTCTGATACAGATCCAGTGGATCAAACTATATCAAACTGATCTGACAGCTAGGTGGCACAGTATATAGTACTGAAGTCAGGAAGATCTGAATCCAAATACTTCCTTGAACACTATAGCTATATGAGCCTGGGCAAGTCGCTTAACTTCCCTCAGCCTCAGTTTGCTCATCTGTAAAGTGAAGATAATAACAGCTCCTACCTCAAAAGGTTATTGTGAGGATAAAATGAGATTACGTTTAATGTGCTTTGCAGGGGGTGGTTAGGTGGCACAGTGGATAGAGTGCCAAGCCTGGAGACAGGACTCAAGTTGAGTCCAGACTGTTACAGTAGCTGTGTGACTTTGGGCAAGTTACTTAGCCCCAGTTGTCTAGCCCTTCTTACTCTTCTGTCTTAGAATTCATATTAAGGAGGGCAGTTGGATGGCTTGGTGAATTGAATGCCAGGTTAAGAGATGGGAGGTCCTGGATTCAAATCTGGCCTCAGACACTTCCCAGCTGTGTGACCCTGGGCAAGTCACTTACCTGCCATTGCCTGGTCCTTACCAGTCTTCTGCCTTAGAACCAATACACAGTATTGATTCTAAGATGGAAGATAAGGGTTTAAAAAATTCATATTAAGACAGAAGGTAAGCATTTAAAAAATAAAGTGTTTTGCAAACCTTGATGTGCTACATAAATTGTTGTTGTTGTTATTATTATTATTATTATCTGGGGCTCTCCTTGGCCAACAATACACATATGATATGTATGTGCACATATATGTTCTCCACACAGGTTAGAGCACAAGGCTAAGCACACGGTCAGCACGTAGAAAAGGCATATTGATTTGTTTGCCCCTAGAACAATGAGACAGATTTATTTGCATGCTAGAAATGTGCTCATTTCAAATTTTTATCTCGACATTAAACTAGGACCCAATCCATCTTCCCCCTCCCCCGCCCAACAGAAACAAGCAAGATAAGGGTGATTCCTGCTTGGATATGGATTGGATTAGATGACCTCTGAAGCCCCTTCCAACCCGGAGATTCCAGGGTTCTCTGCTTTGTTTCCCACAATCCCTCACTCTGGGAGTCACAAGAATGTCCTTCGGCAATCACAGGTGTGGTCTGGGGTCTTTTCATGGGATGGGGTATCCCGTGGGTCCATCTGGGCCCAAACATTTGAACTCAGCGAAGGTAATGAGTGTTCCTCTGCTATCTTTTTTACTTATTTTAGGAACCAGCTTCCTATTCACCGTTCTTGTTCAGTTCAAATCTCATTCTCATTAGCAAAGAAAACAAAAAGCAGACGAGACTTCGGGTTTGCCTTCTCTCTGCTTTGTTAGTGCCGCCCCATTCACAGTGGGCAGAGAAGAGGCAGTCCAGCCTGTCTTTAATCTTCTTTTCCCCAATACAGCTTAAAAAGCAAAACCAAACCAAATGTTTCTGTGCTTAGCTTCCCTCACGGGCCCCACCGAAGTCAGAGCTTTAACATTCAAGACACTGTTCTATAGCCCATCCCATGCTTTTGTAGTCATCCTCTTCACCTGCCCTTGTCTCCATGTCTTTTAGAAATCTAAGCCAGCTAAGCATGGTGGCCAACAGCTATAATCCCTGCTGCCGAGGAGGCGGAGGCTGGTGGGGCACATGAACCCCAGGATGGAGCTGCAGTACTAGTGCCTGAGATGATGCCGTGACTGCATTGTTTGTTACCAATATGGCGAGCCCTCAGGTTGCCTAGAGAGGAGGGGCAAACCCACCCAAATCAAAACTTCCATGAAGGTAGTAGTAGAGTTGGGCCCAAGAAAGGCCTCTATACTTACTTACAATCTGGGTGAGATAGAAAGATCCAAGAGACAGAGACAGAGACAGAGGGAGGGAGGGAGACAGAGAGAGAAATAGGAAGGGAGGGAGCAAGAAAGAGAGAGACAAAGAGAGATAGGGAGGGAAAGAAGGAGGGAGAGAGATAGAAAGAGACAGAGACGGAGACTCAGACACAGAAAGAGAGACAGAAACAGAGAGGAAGAGAGACAGAGAGGGAGACAGGGAGAAGGGGAGAGAGGGAGAGACAGAAAGACAGAGAGACAGAGACAGAGGGAGGGAGAGAGACAGAGAGATAGACATAGAGACAGACAGGGAGAGAGACAGAGGGAGGGAGAAAGACAGAGACAGAGACAGAGACAGAGAGATACACACAGAGACACAGAGAGACAGAGTCAGAGAGGTAGAGAGACAGAGAGAGACAGAGAAGGAGACAGCTGTATCAATCAAGAAAGGCTGCATGTAAGAAATAACATTGGAACTGAGCTTTGAAGGAAACCAGGTATTCTCAGAGGCAGAAATGAAGGACATTCATTCTAGGCATGGAAGATAGACTACATAAAGGCTGAGACAGGAGATAAAATGCAGTGTGTGAAGAGCATCAAAATGGCTAATTTAGACCAAAGAATGAATGAAATGGAATGATGCTTAATAAACCTGTAAAGGTAAGGTGGGGCCAGGTTATCAATAGCTTGAAATGCTGAGGAGTCATTATTTGATCCTAGAGGGAATATATAGGGAGCCACTGAATATTCTTGAGCAGGGGGAATGGCATGGCCAGACTGAAGCTTAGGGAATATCATGTTGCCAACTGTGTGGAGCTTCAGAACCTGTCCCTTCTTACCTTTCCAGGCTTCTCACATCTTACTTCCCTCTGGTTACCTGTGATCTAGGAACATTGTCTTCCTTGCTATTTCTTGAACATAAAACTTTTATTTCCAGACTCAGAGCATTTTCATTGACTGTCTCAAAATTGGGGTACCATCCCTCAACATCTCAGTCTCCTGGCTTCCCTGGATTCCTTCAGCTAAAGTTGTACCTTCTGTAAGAAACCTTTCCCAGGCTTCTCTAACCTTAGGACCTTCCCTTCAAAAAACTATCCCAATTTATCCCGCATATTTCTTGTTCAGATATAATCGATTATATGTTTGTCTGTGAACTCCTGGAGAATAGGACCTGGTTTTGTCTTTTGTTTTTGTTTTGTCTTTCTTTGTAATCCCGAAGCTTAGTACACTGCCTTAATTAAGTAGACACTTAATAATTTCTAGTTGACTGACT
The DNA here is from genome assembly GCF_016433145.1 of Gracilinanus agilis. Taxonomy (NCBI): domain Eukaryota; kingdom Metazoa; phylum Chordata; class Mammalia; order Didelphimorphia; family Didelphidae; genus Gracilinanus; species Gracilinanus agilis. Next base: position 8,139 of record NW_025352896.1, read on the forward strand.
GACAAGGATGAATTAGAGACGGGGAAAAACATAAATCAAGGAGACTGATCAGGAGACTATTGCAATAGTTCAGGCAAGAGATAATGAGGGCTTGAACCAAGATGAGGACCATTTGAGTAGACACAGAAAAGAGTTGAGTCAAGAAAAGAAGCTTTAAATCAGGGCTGAAATGTGAACTCACACATAAGTGTATCCCCAGGCTTCAAACTCAGTTGATGTTAACTCAAGTTAAAAAAAATTCACCTTTGTTAAATTCCTACTATGTGCAGGTGTAGGCAATGGGGATGCAAAGATGATGAACAGCATAGCCTCTGTTCTCAAGGTGTTGCAAACACTGAAGGACTCTTACTTGGCAGGGCCTAGGGCAGTGATGGTAAACCTATTGCACACATGCCAAAGATAGCACACAGGGCATGCTCTATGGCCATGCCCTTTCCCAGAAGGCCCCACGCCCAGAAAGGTAGATGGATTTGAGCAGAGCTGCTCCCCTCCCCCTCTCCACCATGCCTGAGGACATTTTTTCACATCCCCTGCCCCTCTGCCCAGCAATCCAATGGGAGCGCACATGGGGGTAAGGTGGGTGACACAGGTAGCAGAGATGAAAGGGAATGGAGCACTCAGGCCATTCTCCTCCCCCTCTTCACCTGCACTGAGGACATTTTTTCATTTCACCTGCCCTTCTACCAGTAGCCAATGAGTGTTTCCTCCCTCCTCTATGTGGTGGGATAAGGGGGGGAGCAGGGCATGCCTGGAACTGGAAGTGGGTATTGCACATGGTCTCTAAAAGGTTTGCCATCACTGGCCTAGGGTCATGGCCATGATTTACCATCCCATTTGCCATGAAATAAAAGCTCTGCCATCCTAGTAGGGCTGTGTATGTGTATAAAGGTAGCGATACTTACCATATATGTGTGGAGAAATCCAGGATGCATGTGTGTCTCTGTGTATTTATGTGTGCCTGTGTGCATACATGTGTATGTACCCATGTGTGTGTATGTGCATGTGTGTCTGTGTATGGGGGTATCTATGTCAGGCTATTATCATTAAATAATAGAATTACGAAGAGAAGGAACCTTCAAGATCATCTAGTCCAACTCTTCTTTTTATCATGGAGGACACTGAGACCCAGAAAGGTTGTGACTTACTTAAAGTCACACAGGTAGTGAGTATCCAGTATTTGAAAATCCAGTAGTTGAACCTAGGTTCTTTGACTTCAAATCTAGCTCTTTTTTCCAATCTACTATGCTGATATCTAGAGAGAGGGCTGAATACAGATAAGCATCAGCACCTTACACAAATCCTATTGTATCACCTCCAGAAGAGATCTGAGAGGTCTTCTAACCTAATCATTTTACAGAGGAGGAAACAGGTCCAGAGAGAGGAAAGGACTCACTCAAGGTCATATAGCAAGTCAAAGTGTATATGAGTTGAAATATATGAAGGGCAAGCCCACATTTCTTCCTATTAGAAAGGATAGGTCCTCTAGCTTGAAGGGAAGCCATCTCTTTGGAGATGTACATTGCTCCTGATACTGGTGCCTGCAGAAACTGGGCAGGTATCAAAAAGGAGGAAAGGTGCTGAGGACAGATAGCTGGTTCTGGAGGACCCACGTCCTAGCATTGACCCTACGCTTGTTCACCAGTCCCAAGCCTCTCAAAGAGGCAGCCTCTTTCTAAGAGCCAGCTGGGGGGATAAACACATCAGGTGTTTAAATGGCAGATCAATTCAACTTAACTTCTCAGAGGAAAGCAGTGGGGGTGAGAGGAGAGAGAGAGAGAGAGAGAGAG
>NW_025352897.1:0-7804 GCF_016433145.1 Gracilinanus agilis
TATATATATATATGTATATATATATATGGGATACTGTGTGATGGGCTGGGATTTTTATAAATAAAGTTTATCAATCCCTAAAAGATAAGGAAGAAGGAATGCCCTGGGGAAAATGTTTAGAAGATAGGAACCTAAAAATGAAAGAGAAACATTCAAGAGAGCAGCACAATGATTCTCAACCTTCTCAAGTGTTAAGAATATTTAATGTTAAATTTTTCAAACCTCCACATACCAGTAGCTGAACTAATAGTATCTGAAGATTAAGAAAATAAGCAAAGACAAAATTACAATGTTTCTTGCTATAGCATTAGGTCCCCCAGGGATCTATAGACCCAAAGTTAGGAACCACTGACATAGGGCCTGGAGAGAATTGCCAGGGTTTGCCAACTTTTTATTTGAATTCTCCAAATCTTGCTTCGCTCTATCTGTTTATCTTCATGTTATGTCATAACACCTCTTGAATATTCACCCAACTTGTTCTCACATGCCCAGCTTAGATCCCCAAAAGATCAACAGCTGCCTCAGGCTCTAGGGTCAACCTTTTGGTATACTATACATCATGTTTTTGTTTTAACCCTTATCTTTCCATTTTAGAATCAATTCTGTGTATTAGTTCCAAGGCAGAAAAATAGTAAGGGTTGGGCAATGGGGGTTAAGTCACTTGCCAAAGGTCACACAGCTAGGAAGTGTCTGAGGTCAGATTTGAACCCAGGGTCTCTCCCATCACTCGGCTGGCTCTCAATCCACTGAGCCACCTAGCTTCTCCTTTTACTATACTTCTAACCCAATTTATCACAATCCCCCACCAGAAGCTTACAATTAAAAATCAGCTAATAAATTGATTAGCTTTTAGCAAATGCACTTATTAAGATATTATAATAAGGACAATTGGTACAAAATATCCCTCCCCCAAACTCCAGGACACAACTGACCATGATTATTCACAGCATCCATGGGAAGAGGTTGTTGAAAATTAAAGTATGATGGTAATGAGACATCTGAGTAGTCTCTCTGGGTGACAAAGGGTATTGCAATGTCTGCTACTAGAAGTCCTTTCTCTTTGTAGAGTCCTCACAAAACTCCCTAATGATTCAGCTGTCTGATAGGTATGTTGCTTAATTGGTCTCAAAGGATCTGCTCCTTTCTTAAGTACACAGCTGGCCCTTCTCTCTGCCACTAGCGTTCAGAATTTCTGAAGCTGCCTCTTCTCTTGGGTGACTGTCTCTCCAGATACATCTAAATATAATATATATCTCTGCTCCTCACTGGATACATTATTTTCTAGTGGTCAAGTCTCTTTGATGCCATGATCAGTAAAAGGGAGGAAGGGAAGAAAGTCCCCTCTTTCCCCAAAGAGTGATTCTTTTACAGTGACCTGCTTTTTTCTCCATTTATGGCTCCAACTCCAACAAACTCTGAAACTTTTACTCTAAATTCCCAAACTTACTTGTTATTTTTATACATAAAACATCTGATTCTTTCAACCAATCACATGATGCTGTGTTTACTGAATGGTGTTTACTGCTTTTAATCCAGTGGCCAAAGCCCTATAATCCCTTGGAGCTGATTAAGAATTTATTCACATATTGCAGGCTATAGGAAAATTCCTCAGGACCTTGGTGATGACATTCTGGACCTTTTGACTGATTGTTTCTTTGACCATGTCAGCTAAGTGGGAAATGAAATTTTTTTTCTTACACTGATTACATTCTGAGCCTTTTATTATATTACATAAATTGGGGTGTCTATGGGTGAAACTTCCTACCTCATCCTTGTTACTTGGTTTACATATACCTCTCTAAGGTATATTTATAAATCTAAAACTCTTATTTAACCCAATCACATCTCCAGGGCTATATCTAAGGCAGTCTTAAGAAAAGTCTTTTTAGGGGGCAGCTAGGTAGCTCAGTGGATTGAGAGTCAGGCCAAGAGACGGGAGGTCCTAGGTTCAAATCTGGCCTCAGACACTTCCCAGCTGTGTGACCCTGGGCAAGTCACTTGACCTCCATTGCCCACCCTTACCACTCTTCCACCTAGGAGCCAATACACAGAAGTTAAGGGTTTTTAAAAAAAGTATATATATAACTACAAGAACAATTAGCAGAAATTCATTGTTGAAAATATGGAGAAACAAAAGAGAGGAACATCTGCCTGGATTCTTTCCAACAAGGAATAACTAGATGCTGGGATGGGAATATCAAGAACCTTGGAGGACATTGAACATTGCATCAAAGAATTTGTGATGGAAAAGAAGAGATCCAAGCACAGCTTTTTCTAAGAACAGATGAAAAGGATTCACATACAGAGTGCAGGAAAGTTGGGAAATTCTCAAAATAGAAATTGAAGAGATTTTTTATCCAGGTACAAGTTGGACAAAATGACCTCTGAAGCCACATTCAACTCTGAGATTCTGTGACTCCAGCTTCCATGTGACTGTTAAAATAATATTCTCATGGGATGTAGACTCTAAACGATCACTCTAGTGCAAATAGTAATAATATGGAAATAGGTCTTGATCAATGACACATATAAAACCCAGTGGAATTGCTCATTGACTATGGGAGGTGGATAGGAGGAGGAGAGGGAAAGAATGTGAAGCATGTAACCATGGGAAAATAGTCTTAATTAATTAATTAAACTCAATTTAAAAAATAATATTCCCATGGCACAGCTCTGATCATGTCCTCTCCCTACTCAAAAACCCTCAGTGGTTCCCTATTTCTTGAAGACTTTAATGAATTCCAAGAACCTCATATGAGTTTTTGAAGCCCTCCATAGTCTAGGTCTGATCTATCTGCCCAGACTTATTTCATCTTCTTTATGAATCCTCTGTTCAGACCAAAACAGACTACATGTCATGTATTTTTCCCATGCATTTGCACAAGCTCTCCCACAGGCACAAAATATACTGTGATTTCTGGCTCTCCAATTCTTTCTCTTCTTTCAGAGCTTAGCTCAGAGATCACCTGCTCCAAGATGCCTTTCCCTATCATCCCAGTAGTTAGCATTTCCTACAACTTCAAATATATCTTGTATTTAACTAAAAGGCAGCTAGGTGGCACAGTGGATATAAACACTGGCTTTTATTATTGCTATTATTAAATTATCTGTCTGTGGATTGAAACCCACAAAGAATGATAGAATGTCGTCTCCCTGAAGTCGGAGACTAGTTTGTTTTTTTGTTTTGAGGCTTATCTTTTTGTCCAGTCCAGTGTCTTTCCAATAGTTGGTTATTCACATGTAAAACCCAGTGAAACTGTATGTAGGCTATGGGAGGGGGATGGAGGGAGGGGAGGGAAAGAACGTGAATCCTGTAACCATGGGAAAATGTTCTTAAATTAATTAATTAAATAAAAATTTCAAAAAATAAAACATTTTCCTGAGAGAAAAAAATAGTTGGTCATTATTATTGTTACTAATAATAGCTAGCATTTATATAGAATTTTAAAGTTTGCAAAGCACTTTAAATTCTTCATCTCATTTTATCCTCACAACAACCCTGGGAGATCGGTGTCATTATTGTCTTTTATTTATTATCCTATTTATTATCTTATTATTATCCTATTAACTATTAATATTATCTATATTATTATTATTATTATCCTATTAACAGATGAGGAAACTGAAGCAGACAGAAGGCAAGTGATTTGCCCAGGATCACAATTAGTAGGTGTTTGAGGTCAGATTGAATTCAGGATTTCCTGACTTGAGGTCCAGTATGCTCTCTATGCTCCACCCAACTGCCTCTGTTAAAGTTTTTAAAAGAACTTTACATGTATGATTTCATTTGGTCCTTACAACATCCCTCCGAGGTAGGTGCTGTTATTATCCCCATTTATAGATGAGAAAACTGAGCCTGAGACAAGTTAAGTGACTTGTCCAGGTTCTCACAGCTACTAAGTGTGAAATTTGAAGGATTTGAAATCAGGTCTATCCTGGCTCTAGGCTTTCATTGTACCACCTGTTGTTGTTGAGTTGTTTCAATAATGTCCAACTCTTCATGATTCCATTTGGGATTTTCTTAGCAAAGATAATGAACTGGTTTGTCATCTCCTTCTATGGCTCATTGAACAGATGAGGAAACTAAGGCAAACAGGGTTAAGTGACTTGCCCAGGGTCACATAGCTAGTAAGCGTCTGAACTTAATTCTTCCTGACCCTCTGTCCATTGCACCACCTAGCTGAACCATCTACCTGCCTGAAAAACACTTATTGATCCTTGGTAAATATTTACTGAACTGAATTGAATACAATTCAATTGAAATGTTGAACCTAGAAAAAAAAGATAAGCGATACATAATCAAATATTATATGTAATACATGTAAAATATTAAAAAATTAAAAATATGTAAATATGTAAAAAACAAATATTCAGATATTTGAAGGACTGACCCATTAGATGTATTCTATCTGGTCCCAAGGACGAACCAAGAGCAGTGAGTGTCAAGAAAAACTATAGTTTTGGGGGTAGCTGGGTGGCTCAGTGGATTGAGAGCCAGGCCTAGAGATGGGAGGTCCTAGGTTCAAATGTGGCCTCAGACGCTTCCTAGCTATGTGACCCTGGGCAAGTCACTAACCCCCATTGCCTAGCCCTTGCCATTTCTGTCTTAGAATTGATAGCAAGGGAGCAGCTGGGTGGCTCAGTGGAATGAGAGTCAAGCCTAGAGACAGGAGGTCCTGGGTTCAAATATGGCCTCAGACACCTTCCCAGCTGTGTGACCCTGGGCAAGTCACTTGACCCCCATTGCCTAGCCCTTACAGCTCTTCTGCCTTGGAGCCAATACATAGTATTGACTCCAAGACCGAAGGTGAGGGTTTAAAAAAGAAGAAAGAAAAGAAAGGAAAAACTATAGTTTCATAAATTGGGGGCTGGAAGAAATCTTAAAAGCCATCTCATCCAACCTTCTAATTTTAGAGAGAAAGAAACTGAGACCCAAACATATTAAGTGCCTCACCCAGCAGGATCTGTGTTAGAATTCTAACCCAGATCTTTCTGCCTCCAAGTCTGTTACTCTATCCACTCATTACCCTCCAAAGGATAATGGACTGCCTCAAAGAGTGAACTGCCCCCTCACTGAAGTTCTTTGAACAAAGGTTGGACCTTCAATTGTTAACTGTGTTGTTATGGGGGTTCTCTGTTGGACTAGATGATTCCTCCTAACTAAAATGCTTTGGTTTTTAACATAAGATAATAGAGTTCAAACTGGAAAAGACCTCCTCCATCCCTTCCATTTTGTAGATGAGGATACTGAGGCTCGGAGAGATGTTAAGAAGTTTGCAGATGAGCAAGGAGTAGAAGAAGGATTTGAAACCAGGTTCTCTCCCTCCAAATCCCAGGCACATTCCATGATGTTTGTGGCAGGGCTTTCTAACCAGATCTCCCCAAATTCCCCCACACTCAAAGACGCATACCCAAAGGAAAAGGTCTGAGGAGTTCCCACTGGTTTCACTTTAAACTCAGTGAATCCCATTCCACTTACCCCAAACTCTTTGAAAGGAGTAAAAGGTGAAGACTCTTTCTTCCCCCCTTTTTTGTTGCAGGTTTCAGTTTGGGGATTTCGTTTTGAGTTGGAGAATTTTTTGGTCACCAAGAAAAATGATGGATCTTTATCTCCACCTGCTGGATAAGGAGAGCAATTCCTTATGATATCTAAATATAAACCTGCTTCAAAGAGTCCACATCTTAGATATGGAAAATGTTTTTTAATAGTTTATTGATGTATTTATTTTTTCCTTCATCATAATTTCCCCTTAGTATTCACCCTCCCAGAGAATCATCCCAGATAGTATTGTGTTTGAGTCAAAGGAAGAAAAAAAGAGGGAAAAATCAGCTTAACTGATCAATATATTTTTAAAAGTCTGAAAATACATGCAATTTGCAACATTTATGGATTTGTGGGACCTCATACCTCGGCAAAGGGGTGGAGCAGGAGTTTTTTCTCCTGTTTCTTCTTTTGAAGCAAGCTTCTCTTTATAATTTTGCAATATTTGCTTTTGATTTCTATATGTAATTATTCTTTCTGTTGACCTTGTTGTAGTCATTGTAAATACTGTTTTAAAGAGCCAAGTGACTCGTTAGCACAATAGGTAGCTGAAGGTCCTGAGTTCGATCCTTGAAAGGAGGGTGTGAATCAATGGGAGAAGCTTCTGGAAACAAGAAGAGTCACTCCACTTGGGCTTGACCCTGGTGGGAATGGTCATCCCCACTCAAGCTCAAATAAAGTCTTTTGTCAGTCTGAGACTAGTGAAGTTGGACCTTCCCTCGGGGAGGAAGTCTCCTGCGATAAGGTCAAACCTGGGGCTTTCACCTTTAAGCTAAGTAAACTGGGGGGGTCATTAAATATTTCTAGGCTACAAGTTTAGGGGCTTCTAGATTCCACATCGACAGTAGGACAAAAAAATTAGGATTTAAAAAAAAAAAGAAATCTATGGTCCCCTGACATAGTACAATTGATAGGCAAGTCACTTCCTTCTCTGACATCTAGTTCCCTCAGCTTGAAAATGAGGTTAGTAATGCTTATGTCCTCTGTTTTGCACAGTTGTAAATACACCCTTGTTGCAATTCAATCTAAAAAGTGTGTGTTACAGGCCTGGAGTAAAGAAGATTCATTTTCTTGAGTTCAAATCTGTTCTCAGATACTTATTAGTGGTGTGACCCTGGGCAAGTCATGTCACCCTGTTTGCCTCGGTTTCTTCATCTGTAAAATAACCTGGAGAAGAAAATGGCAACCCACTGTCTCTGTTGAGAAAAACCCAAATGGGGTCACAAAGAGTTGGACATGACTGAACAACAAAAAAAAAATGAGCTGGAGAAGGAAATGGCAAACCACATGCCAAGAAAACCTCAAATGATGTCACAAAGAGTCAGAGAAGACTGAAAAAAATAACTAAATAGACATTATGCTTTAAGGACCTACTGTGTACAAAGAACCCTAGGCCCTAGGGATACAAAGACAAAATACAAAACTCCCTGCTCTCAGAGGCTTCCTCCCAACATAAATGGCCCAGGCACTTTCTGAGGATCTCTCACATCCTTGGTCTGCTGCCTTCTCCAGACTGAGCTTTGGGAACACCATCATTGGGAATTTCCCCAAGGAGAGTCACCAAACGAGGCTCAAAACATGTAGCCGTTTCATTCATAAATGAAAGGCTATAAAAACCAATCAGCAAATATTTATTAAATACCTACTACGTGTCAGCCTTGGACTGGGCTAGGAAAACAGGTACAAAGGATAAAACCATCCCTTATTGCACAAAGCCTATATTCCCTGGGTGAGACTAAGAAATGTGTGTGTGTGTGTGTGTGTGTGTGTGTGTGTGCAGTGTAATGCAAAGTAAATAAATGCAAATGCTCACAAAGTGGTTAATTACAAGACATTTGAATCAATCAGGATAAGCTTCATGATGAAGATGATACTTGAGTTGTATCTTCTAAGAAAGGAGAGACTCAATGAAAGAATGCATTCCAGGCATGAGAGATGGCCTGGGCAAAGCCAAGAAGACAGAAGTGAAATATCATTTGTGAAGAAAAGAGAGGAGACAGCTAGGTGGTTCAGTGAATAGAACGTCAGGCCTGGAGAGGGAAGGTCCTGAGTTCAAATCTAAGCTCAGACACCTCATAGTTGTATGATCCTGAGCAAGTCATTTAACCCCAATTGCCTAGCCCTTACCACTCTTCTGCCTTGGAACCAATACATAGTATTGATTCGGAAAGGAAAGGAAAGGAAAGGAAAGGAAAGGAAAGGAAAGGAAAGGAAAGGAAAGGAAAGGAAAGGAAAGGAAAGGAAAGGAAAGGAAAGGAAAGG
>NW_025352898.1:0-5115 GCF_016433145.1 Gracilinanus agilis
CTCTCTTTTTCTGTTTTATTTTTTCCAAATTATACGTAAAGCCACTTTTGACATTTGTTTTCAGATATTCTGAATTCCAAATTCTCTCCCTCATTTCCTCCCTTCCCCTTTCCCTGAAATAGTAAGCAATTTGCTATTGGTTATATATGTGCTATCATACACAATATATTTTTATATTTGTCATGTTGTGGAAGAAGTTGCATTAAAAAAACATGAGGGAAATAAAGTGAAGAATGGTCTGTTTCAATCTACATTCAGACCCCATCAGGTCTTTCTCTGGATGTGGAGAGCATTTTTCATTACGAGTCCTTTGGGATTGTCTTGGATCATTGTATGGCTGAGAATAGCTAAGGCATTTACACAAACTGACTATGTTTCAGTGATAGCATAATGCTACAGAAAGAGGCTACAGAATTTTTTGGGAGATAAAGAACCACAGGATTAAGGATCTAGAGCTGTCTATAGAGGTCATTAACTCCATATATTGGATGTATATATACAATTATATTCAACATAAAGATAAGGAAACTGAGGCTGAGTAAATGACTCTCAAGATTGTATAGATAGTCCATGACAGAGTCAGGATTCAAATCTAAGTCTTTTGACTTTAAACCCACGATTTCTCCTATTCCCCATAGTACCACAATACCTTTCAAGGGAATTGAGAGTAAGGGGACAAGGTCAGGGTACAACACTCAAATAGTGCAAAGGAATTTGGACAAAAGAGAATAGGGGCACCAAAAACAAATTTTGCCAGCTTCCCAGTTTGATCTTGCTCCAGAGAAAGTTAGGAATGACCACCTTTCCTTTTCTATTCTAGTACCTCATCTCTTCAGACACATCACACCTTGTAAAGAATCATCCAGCAGCAGATGCTTTGCTTCCCTGAACTCATATAGAGGTTTGTAGCCAACGGACTATACTTTGTGGCAGTATATATAGTGGTAGTAGAAGTATTAAGATGTGCACAGCCGGTTGGATGTAAAGATGATATATATGGCCACCATTTTGATTGTTGTTCAGTTGTTTCAGTCATGTCTGGCTCTTAATGAGCCCATTTTGTGTTTTCTTGGCAAAGATACTTGGATAGTTGGCCATTTCCTTTTTCAGCTCATTTTACAGATGAGGAACCAGAGACAAGCATGGTTAAGTGACTTGCCCATGTAAGGACAGTTTTGTAAAAGTGGAGTCTTTGGAATGTTCGCAGCAGAGTGACTGACAGAGCAGACGGTTGAGCCAGAAGCAAGGGATTGTGGGAAGGAAAGGACCCTGAGGAGAGGTTTCAGTCTTGGATGCCTGAGGGGAGAGGAAGATCAAGTGAAGGCCATCCAAGGGTTTTCTTTGGACAGTTGGATACCCCAAAGACCTGTGTTGTTCCTGAATTGGTCTAACATCATCAACCAAGAGTTCCTGAATATACCAGTGCCTGAAGGGTCAGAGGGCCAACGGAGAAGACGTTCAGTCTAGGCTGCCTTACAACAGAGACCTCTGATTTCATTATCAATTAGTTAATGGCTTAGGTTATAGAGATGAGAGGGAAGGAGAATTCTTGGTCTTGCCCTTTGGCCAGACCTGGAAGAAGGACCTTGTGAGTGGGCTAGATTAGGGGCCCCCTTCTACCAGTAGCCTTTCTCCCATCTCTTTCATATTATGAATATCAATAAATGAGCCGAGAAAGCAGTCAGAGCACGACATCCTTGGTAAAAAGAAACAGAGGGAAGGAGAGGGAGAGGGAAGGAAGGGCTGCCAGGCCAAGCCCCAGTGTGGGGCAGCTTTGCTCTGGCAAGGTCTGACTAGAAGGGGGTTTCTTTAGGCTGCCAAGCGTGGGGGCCTATCTTCATTATCCCCAAGAAGAAACCCTTCCCAGGCTACCCTCCCTCGCCCATTCTCTGCTAATACACCTTCACACAGAGAATACCCTCGTCCTCGCACTAGGGTGGATAGGAGAGTGGCCCAGGCAGACCCCATCTTTCAAGTCTCTCATCCCCTGAACATCCCAGGGACCTCTCCAAATATATTACTCTACAGTAATAAATATATTACTCTTACGAGTCAGCTAGGTATCTAACCTGACAAGTCAAAAAGTGAAATACTGAAAGAAATCCATCTTGAGAAACAGTTGGGCCTGTGGAATTCTATCACCTACAAAAGCTTGTATGAGAATTGGAAGGTAGCCATGTTGGCTACAGTAAGTCAGTTGGGTCAAACTCTACCCGGCAACAACACTGACCAATAAGAAGCTACTCACTCAAAAGGGAGGGGCCAACTCTTAAAGGAACATAAAGACATTTTTCGAGGCTTTTTTTCACTTTGAACAACAGAACAGGCAGAAAACTCTTTATAATAATGACTTACAATGCTTTGATATAGAATTTTGGGTACATAATCTATAATTTTTTAAATTTTAATCCCAGAATACATGTATTTCTTTTTAATAATATATGACAACTATAATTGGCTGAAAATGGCAATAACACAATTACTTTCTTTTCTGCCAGGAACATTTACCTTGATTCTATCACTACTACAATTATATTGGGCCCTGAAAAGATTGATCAGGAAAATACTGGGAAACAAAGTACAGGAGGATGATAGTAACATACTCATATTGGCACTGAGAAAAAAAAATAGCAGAATTGAAAGAGATAAACAGGCAGCTTAAAGAAAGGGACAATAAGCAGGGGAACACAACACAAATGGCTACATAAACTAATGACAATGCAAAAGGCACAAATAAAATATTGAAGGGGCTGAGGCAGCTGTACCAATTTTACCAATAAGAGGATTTTAACATCTGTTGGGAAGGAGATGACATGTGGCAACATCATTATGCAACTTCTTGAGCCCGTACAATTGCCTAGAGAAGTAGCAGTGATTCATTGCCAAAGTCACACATTTAGGAAACACTCTGTCATTAGGGAACCACAGGGCCGATGTAATAGCAAAATATGGAGCTAAATTTGGACCAAGTCATGTTCTCGATTTCTCACTAGTCAAAGAGGACAATTTAACTCAAGCCTACGACAAATGGGAAATTCAGTCATGGAAGCAAAATCTAGGAGTCAAAGAGAGAGGAGGCATACGGTTCTCAGAGCTAGGCAAACCCGTCTTGCCTATTGCCTTTATTCTATCATGTGTGCCATACGTGCAAAGGGGCATTATGGCACCCAAGCTGTGATTCAGTCCAAAGACTTTGTACTGTACCCGGAATTTCCTCTTATGCCATAAGAGTCTGTCAAAAATGCAAAATTCACATGCAGTTCAATCATGGAATGTTTAGAAGCAAAGGTCTGGCTTCCACTCCATTGGAATGTATACGGATAGATTTAGTGATGTAGTGATTAGGGAATTGCTGAAGGCAGTGATGGGCAAGCTAAGGCCTGGATCTGGCCCACAGGGAATAGTTTGCCCATCACTGCAATAGACAGATTAATAAGATGGCCACAAGTTTTCTCTGCCAAAAAGAACAACTCAGTGTTTGTGGTGAAGATCCTCTTGAAAGAGATCATTCCCATAATATTGGCTAAGTATCCACAGTGGTGACTTTTGGAAAGTCACACAACAAAAAAGGAGGAATTGTAAGGACAGTTTTGTAAAAGTGGAGTCTTTGGAATGTTTGGAGCAGAGTGACTGACAGAGCAGACAGTTGAACCAGAAGCAAGGGATTGTGGGAAGGAAAGGACCCTGAGGAGGGGTTTTGATCTTGGATCTCTGAGGGAAGAGGAAGTCTCTTACCTACCTTTAGATCCAAGCTCAGTGCACACTTCCCTACTGAGCTTCATCTTTGTCATGGAAGGCCTCTTCCGGAAGAGAAATAAACCAGCTCGCTGCTTTGTATTCTCAAAGTCTCATATCTTTATTTTGAGTCGGTGGGCTCCTGTCCCACACAACTTTAATCTGCTCCAAAAAAGGAGATATGTTTTCTCCCCTTCTAACATCTCCTCTTCCTTCCCCTGCACATTTTCTAGTCTGCAATAAACAGATGTGAGTTCTCCAACACAACCACACTGTCTTGGCTACCTTAAAAAATAAAATAAAAAAAAATATGTATGAAATGAATACAGCACATTCTCTTTTCCTTTCTGGACTGCCGTAGCAACCATAAATTAAGAAAAAATCTGAGATATCACAGAGGATGCTTTTTACATCCCCCACTCAGTCACACGGTAGAACCCTTTCTTTCAACCTTAGCAAAATGAACAGAACTTTTGGCCAAGCACATGTATTCCCATCAACTCTGCCAAATTGGTCACTCTGCCCCAAACTCTCTCTGTTTTCATAGCAAAGGCAATTAGAATACTTAGAGGTACTGAAATGGTCCCTTTTATTCCCTCTCAATCCTTTCCATGTATATATTTCTTTGAGAGAGCCTAAGCTTTCATTCTCAAGTGAGCATAAAAAGCTAAGAAATCAGACCTTTGTCTTTGTTCCCTGGAAGGTCATTGAAGCTTTTTTTTTTTAATCTCAGAAGTTGCAGCTCATCTGATTCCACAGTTTGACCTGAATGGGCTCCTGTGGATGGTGTGAAGAGGCTGCCCTCTCTAGAAAGGCAAAACAGTGAGGCCAAAAAAAAAAAAAAAAATCACTTACTTGAAGCATTAATATGGATTTTCCATTTATCAAAGACCCAAACTGGAGTTCTCCAGTCTCACTTGGGGCAAAATGTATATGTGGACAAACATACATGCATGAAGAATACACACATGAATTTATGTGTACACAAACACACATAATATCCATACATGCAATGCATTTATAACATGCATGCATATACCACACTTAACATACATATATGCATATACACAATCCAACTTTCCCCTTCCCCAGATTCTCTATGAAGGGGGGAAGGAAGAATGTCACAGACTTTAGGGGTAATATTTGTGGTTACTTTTTATTTTATTATTTTACTATTTTTTTACTATATTACTATATTTCTTTACTATATATCATATGACATTACTATATAATATTTACTATATTACTATATTTATTTACTATATTATGATAGTGTATATGTATATACTATTATATTATATCATATTATATTACTATATATTTACTATATTATTTTACTGTATTACTATTTTTACTATATTTCTATTATATAGTATAGTA
>NW_025352899.1:0-8837 GCF_016433145.1 Gracilinanus agilis
AGGCACATGGGTAGAAAAGTTGCATCAATAAGGATTTCAGCTCAATTTAAGGGAAATGTTCCCAACATTTTAATCAATCAAAAGTAAAATTGGCTGCTTCAGGAAGTAATAGAGTTCTAGACCACTGTGAGTCTTTAAAAGATAGAAGGCTCCTTGTTTTAGTGAAAGGGGATTCTTTTTAAAAATTGATGGAACTAGATCTGAAGCCCTAGGTGGCACAGTAGATAAAGTCTAGACCAGTGGTTCCCAAACTTTTTTGTTCTACCGTCCCCTTTCCAGAAAAAATATTACTTAGCGCCCCCTGTCACATACTATCACCACCCCCTTACAGTTATTCACTGCCCCCAAATGCACCTGTGGCCATCACCGCTCCCCTGGATCGCTGCAGCACCCACCAGGGGGCGGTGGCACCCACTTTGGGAATCATTGGTCTAGAGTAAGGAAGGTATGAGTTCAAATTTGACCTTGGACACTCACTAGCTATGTGACCCTGAACAAGTCAATCAACCTCTGCCTCTATTTCCTCAATTGTAAAATAGGGATAATAGCTTCCAGAATGGCTACGTGGATCAAATAAGAAATCTGTAAAGAATTTAGAGCAGTGCCCGGCATAGAGTAGGTGCCTGATAAAAGCTGGCTTCCTTCCTTCCAAAGCTGAGGTCCTGGGGGGTAGAAGTGAGTTCATCCCAGCCAACCCCTCACCACAGAGCCCTTAGGGTCAATAAACCATTCCTGTGATCTCTCTCTTTAACAAAAGGAAAACCTAGAAATGTCCACAGGACTCTCCTGGGGTCCAGAAGGAAAGTGGGTCGCTGGTCCCCAGAGAGGCAGTGTAGACCAGGAGTGAGGAGGGGAGAGGGGGGATCTGCTCTCAGCTCGGCCTCTCTGCAGTCACGTGACCCAGAGCTTATCTATGTGTCAATTTCCTCATTTGTAAAATGTCCATCATCACCAAGTCCATAGAAGCCAGAGCCAGGAAAGATCCTCAGATGTCACTTAGCACAAAGCTCCTCGTTTTATAGTCATGGGCACTGAGAAATGGCACAGGCTAAATGTGATTGCTGCAAGATCACATAAGTAGTTAGGAAGAGATGCTGGATGTGAAATCAGGTCTTATGACTCCAAGATCTATGCTCTCTCTGATCTACCCTGTCTCTTCCACCCCCAAAGTGCTAAAATTCCACATTTCCTTATCCTCAGAGCTCAACAGACACTTAATGAGGTCATCTTATCTATTCCCCCCTGCTTTGGAGTCAACTATAGAAAGAAAGAAGCCAGGCCTAGAGACAGGAACCTAGAAAACCAGGTTCAAATCTGGCCTCAGACACTTCCTAGCTGTGTGACCCTGAACAAGTCATTTAATAGTCATTGTCTAGCCCTTCTGCCTTAGAACACAGTATTGATTCTAAGACGGAAAGAAAGAGAGGAGGGAGGGAAGGAGAGGGGAAAGGGACAGGAGGGGAGAGGGAGGGGAAGGGAGAGAGATGGGAGCTGTTTATTATACTATGGATGAAGGTGGTATTCTTCCCACTCATTGGATCATAGGATTTAGTTAGAAGGGAGCACCCTGTCCAAGTCTGTCTTTTCCAAAGGGAACCAGCCACTAGCCAGATCACTCCAAGGTTCCTGATCCCAATAGCTTCTAGGACACAAGGCCAAAAAGTCAGTCTCCAGCTTTTTGGTCTTCTTCCTCATCTTCTATGGCCCCCAAACACCTAGTACTGAAAACTGTCCTATTGGGCCTCAGCCTCCGCCCTCCCATGCCCTGGCACCTTCTTTTGAAGTCCCTTCTCTGGATTCCACCAAGCACAAGGTTGCCCAAGTCATCTTGGCCCCAAGCCCAGGGAAGGAGCAATTCTTTGCCTAGTGAAAGCACCCACAGACATATAACACAACAGACAGAGAAACGTCAAACCCCAGCTTCCTTCCTAGTCACACTCGGGCAGCACCAAGGGAGCCTGCGGCCGAAGCTAAGACGGTCTGGATAAATATAGCCCAGATGACCACACCTCACCAAACCAGGGACAGGCTGGGCTGCCCCTCTGGGCCTCTGCTCTCTCCAGCTCTAGGCTGAGCTATTACTGGATTCCCAGCCTGGTGGGGGTTGAATGTTCTTTTGCACAGCTGCTGCTGCCAGGGGCCAAAGCCAACAGGGGTAACTTTGGTTCACTGTAAGGGCCTCAAACTGGACTCCCTGGGCCTCATGGAGGCTGAGGGTAAGCGGCTGACTGGCTGGCTAGCTGGCTGGCTGGAGCGGGGACAGGCAAAACCAGGAAAAAGAGAAACAAAACAAAACAAAAGTTTCCTTCTGGCTGAACTCCCATCTCCACCCAAAGGATGCTCTAGGAATGACCTGAATTCTTTTGGCCAACCATCTCCAGATGGGAGGCCTGGCTCTGGCAAGATTGCAGTCCTATATAGCAGACAGGCTCTAGCCCAAAATTAAAAGATAAAATAAAAAGGTCTCCTCCATGGATGCAGTGATTTTTTTAAAATTCCCTCCACCTCTTTCACTGCATCTAGGATCAAGAATCCTATAATAAGGGAGACCTGGGAGGAGACAAGAGAGGCCACTGTGAACACTCCCTTCATTTTACAAATGGGAAAAGTGAGGCCCGGAATACAGAACTAGATTGCTCACACAGATAACAAGGTGCTAGGGCAGGATTCAAACTGAGGTCCCCCCACTCCAAATCCAATGTTCTTTCCATCATACTACACTCACATTTGTAGGAAGTGTCAGAGCATAGGTTCGAACCCCTGTCTTCTATCAACAAATCTAGGACCCTTTCCATTAGGGCTCTTAGTATCTGATTCCCACAATATCCTGAGAAACATGCAGAGGAGATATGATGGCCCCTAGTGCATAGAAAGGAAAACAAGTCCAGCAAAAGGAAATGCCTAGAGCTTAAGTCACTAAATTACCAATCCAGTATTCTTTACAAAATCAAAAGACTTGCTGTAGGATGGTCAAAATCCAGATTTCAAGGCCTGGCATTACAGTTTAAGGAAGGCAGCCTAGATTAGGTGAAAAAGCACTGAACTGGAAATTGAGAGATACGGCATCTAGCTCTTCCTCCCACACTCAGAAAATGGGATCTTCAATAAGTTATTTGTCCTCTCTGGGCCTCAGTTATCTCATCTATAAAGAGGAGGTAACATGTTACCACAAGACCCTGAGGTATGGGGCAAGAAAAAACCTTAAAGATCATCCAAACACCCAAACTTCTACAAAGGAACAACTCCAAGTGATGAACCCAAGGTCTCCCAGGTGACAGCACAGCCACCAGGATGCCAACCAACAGCCTCTGTGGCATAATCCAAAGCTCCTTCTACTTCACTGGGAGCCCGAAAAGAGAGCAGCTAATGTTCTTTATCCTTCAGAGATGAGTCAAAGTTTGGCTTATTCACAGAAAGGAATCAATACTGCACTTCTCAGAAACTGTGGCTTTTTGTTATTATTCAGTCATTTCAGTCCTGTTCGATTCTGTGACCCCATTTGGGGTCTTCTTGGCAAAGATGCTGGACTGGTTGGCCATCTCCTCCTCCAGCTCATTTTGTGGATGAGGAAACTGAGGCAAACCGCGCAGCTTGCCTCGGATCACATAGCTAGTAAGCATCTGAGGCCAGGTTTCACCTTGGGTTTTCCTGACTCCAGGCCCGGTGCTCTCTTCACTGCACCACCTAGCTGCCTGAAAATGTGCCTAGGCCTAGTGTTCTGTGCGCCGCTGTGGCGGGCAAGGTAACAGGGGAGCGGTGTGGTTTGGCTGCAGAGGCTTTCCTCGGCGGTGCCTACAAGCAGAAGGCATCTCTCCATCGCAGAGAGAAGGGACTTGGGAATCTTGCCCTGCCCTTCACACCTGCGGGCTTTCCCAGGCCCGGACAAGCTGAGATTTGTCAGCGGAGAAGCCGCAGCGTGTGTCAGAGCCAGTGGTGACATTCAGAGGCCATCCAATTGGCTAGGATGTTTTTCCTTCTCTCTCACTGGCTCTAAATCTTGGCACTGATGCAGGCGATAAGGGCTGGGTAAAGAACAAAACCCCGTGGAGGAGGGGACACGGAGCAGACATGAACCCACTGCCAGCAGGACAGGGGGAAATGGGAAACATACCGGACTGACAAACAGGATCTGAATTCTACGCTGCCACAGTGAGACCCTGAGCAAAGCATTCTCCTTCTCTCTGGACCTCAGTTTCCCCCTCTGTAAAACCAGGAGGTTGGACTGGATGATCTCTCATATCCGAATCACCGTCTCCCTCCTCTTCCCAAATCTCCCTCTTCTGCAGCTCCTTCCACAGCCTTCCTCCCTCCTCCGCCATCTATTTAATGCCCCTTCTCCCCCTCTCTCACGCCTGCTCTTCCTTCTCCCCTCCTCGTCGTCGTCGTCGTCCCCTAGAGCAACTTCCTTCCCACTCCGCAGCTCTGTGGGAACACCACAGCCAGCCGGGCTCCAGCACCCCAACTCATAAAAGGAGGAGACCACGAGGCGCACATCCCGAAGGAAGGACGACTGTTCCTTAAGTGTAAACAAGCTGGCGGGTTCCCATGCCAGGGGCTGGGCGGCCAGCCTGCAGCTGTGGGCCGCACACCCAGAGCACGCACCCCTGCCGTGATCGGGCGGGCCCGGCCCGGATGACTCACGGAGCCTGGCATGCTGTCTCAGGTTCCCGCTGGGCAGGGATGGAGCAAGAAGGCAGGCAAACTGCGCTCTGCACTGACCCACCTGTCTGGACTTGATCCCAGCAGGCCCCGGATGGGCCCAACAGAAAACGGCGGCAAGTGGGACGGGGGAGCCGACTGTCTCTCTGTTACGGGAGGTAGCAGTGGGCAAGGCTCCCCTCTTCTGCTTTAAGAACTGCTGCCCTTTGGGCGAGCTCAGCATCCCCTTCAAATGCAGACAATTACACTTGAAACACCTACTGTCCAGGTCTGGTGTAAGAAAGTGTTTTATAAACCCAAAGTATTACACAATGTCAGCTGAATTATATGGGGGCGCAACATTGGTGGAACTGGTCTATTTAAAGACCTTGCCCCATTCCACACTGGTGATGTCCACATTTCCCTTTTAGCTGCTGAGAAGCTCTTCCCTCTCTCCCCTGTGGTCCAGGAGGCAGAGCCAGACAGACAAATGGACAAGGTGCATGGAGAAAGGACATCCAGATGCTAGGTAGTTACCACCCAAGCAGGGTTGGGTTTTACAATCAGAATTTCCACTCAATTCCAAAAGCAGTTCCTCTAATTACTGCATGGTGAGAAGACCCTAGCTGTTTAAATTTTTCTAGATCTCGGTTTCTTTATCTGGAGATGGAACCCTTGGGGCAGCTGGGTAGCTCAGTGGATTTAGAGTCAGGCCTAGAGTTGGGGGATCCTGAATTTAAATCTAGCCTCAGACACTTCCTAGCTGTGTGATCCTGGGCAAGTCACTTAACCCCCATTGCCATACACATAACCACTTTTCTGCCTCAGAACCAATACATAGTATTGATTCTAAGAGGGAAAGGAAGGTTAAAAAAAAACTAAAGATGGAGCCCTAACTTCCTGACCCAAGGTTCTGCTAATGATCACATGGTCAGAGACCTAATTGTTCAACTCACTCACTCGATCAGTCCATCAGCATTCATTAATATTCATTATATTATGTGATAAGGCAGATGCTTTCAAAACTTTCGGAAGATCTAAGAAATACTGCCCTATTACTAACAAAATAATAACAGGTAACACCTATACAAAACATTTCAATATTTGTTTTTTCATTTTTTACTTTTCATTTTTCATTTCATTTCATAATTTTCATTTGTTATCCAATTCATATCCAAAGCAAACCCACAATAAAAGTAGCGCTGCATGTTATTACCACTACTTTATGGATGAAAAAACTGGGGTCTAAAGAAGTTTAAATGATTATCAGTGTCACACGAGGCAATGTTGCATAACAGTGAAAAGCTTTCATGACTACTGACAAATCAGTCTTTGAGGATTCGTTTTCCTATCTGTAAAGTAAGCATAATGATACTTGTAGTGACATGTGTGGACATCCTCTCACACCTACAGTACCCTATAGGATCATATGACCAAACATTTAAGGGCCAAAAGGAGCCTTAGAGGATCAGTCCAAACCTTTCATTTTGTTGAAGAAGAACCTGAAGCTAAAAGCAGTTAAGTGACTTCCTCAGATAACAAATGAGTGTGAGACAGAATTTGAACCTACATCCTACCAGTTCCAACTCCAGTACCACATTACCTCTCAGTGTTGTTCTGAGGATCAAATTAAATAGCAAATTCTTTTTTGTAGTGGCAAAGAACTGGAAACTGAGGGCTTGTCTATCACTTGGGGAATGGATGAAGGAGCTGTGGTATATGGCTGTAATGGAAAACAACTGTACCATAAGAAATGATGAACAGGATGAGGTCAGAGAAACCTAGAAAGCCTTATGCAAACTGATGCAGAACCAAGAGAGAACAGAGTATACAGTAACAGAAACATATAATGAGCAACTGTGAAGGACTAAACTACCATCAGCATGGAATACTATTGTGCTCAAAGGAATAAAGAACTGGAGGAATTCCATGTGAACTGGAATGACCTCCAGGAATTGATGCAGAGTGAAAGGAGCAGATCCAGGAGAACATTGTACACAGAGACTGATACACTGTGGTACAATTGAACATAACGGACTTCTCTACTAGCAGCAATGCAAGGATCCAGAGCAAGGCTGAGGGACTTATGAGAAAGAAAACTAGCCACATTCAGAGGAAGAACTGTGGGAGGAGAAACACAGAAGAAAAACAACTGCTTGAACACATGGGCTGATGGGGATATTATTGGGATGAAGACACTAAATGATCATCCTAGTGCAACTATCAATAATATGGAAATAGGTCTTGATACATGTAAAACCCAGTGGAATTGCATGTCAGCTATGGGGTGGGGGTGGAGAGAGGGAAAGAATATGAATCATGTAACTATGGGAAAATATTCAATATAAAAATAAAAATATAATTTAAAAAATAAACTAAAAAAATAATAAACTACCATCAGCAAAACAAGGTTCCAAGATAATCCCAAGGAATGAAAAATGCTCTCCAGAGCCAGAGGGAATTGTTGGAGTTTGATTGCAGATCAAAGCATGCCATCCTCCACCTTACTTCCTTCATGAGTTTTTTTTATTATATATGTGATATGTGTCTTCTATCATGACACAAACAATAGAGAAATATGTATTGCATGAAAGTACTTGGTATAACCTATCTCAGACTATTTACCACCTCAGGGAGGGCTAGGAGAAGGGAGGGAGGGGGAAACTCTGAATCCTAAAATGCCAGCAAACAATTGTCAAAAACTGTTTCTACATGTAACTGAAAAAATAAAAAACTATTTTCAAATGAAATAGCATACAAAAAGTAGCCCCTAAAAATTAAAGGGCTACATAAATGCTATTATTATAACCATTAAGTGGCAAAGGGAGTGTCTGAATCCATTCCGAGACTAGTGGTCTTCCTATCACACTATTTGGCCTCATTAAATCCAATTCACATTGCAGTTAAACCCTCCAAATCTACCAGCAGGACCTGATTAGCTGGTTGAGAATTCACTCTCCCCGGAGTTCTGGTCTATCCAGAGAAAGAAGGGACTAAAGGCAAAACAGAGTGAGTGAACCACAACCAAGTAGAAGAGATACACCGTGAGCCCTTCTTCTGCTTTTTGGAATTTCTGATGGACTCAAATACTCAGATCCATCCATCAGGAGCAGACTTGCTCCCACTGCTAGGGAAATGACTCACGGAACCAGGGCCCAAAGCAGGATGGCCGCTTAGTAGGCAGCCTGCCAGCTCTAACCCATCGACCCATGCAGAGCGTTTACAGTCTCATTAAAAGCTCTCAAGATGCATCAGCTGTGCAGCTGGGAGGCCTACCTTTGGTGTCCGCTAATGTCCAGACAACCATAAAGATGATGACCAAATCCAAATCATCAACGTCCACAACTAAAAAGATTTCTGTCTATCCACTCTGGCTATAGGCATAAGTAAGCCATGGTGGGGTGGGCCAGTAGAGGCTCCTGGATGTTCACCAGTTTTTATATACAGAATAGCAATCTCTAAGAACAGGCTTGTAGACACTTCAGTTCTCTGAAGAACTGCAAAGAAATGTGCACTTCTCTAGTCCCCTGCCTAAGAAAATTCCTCATTTCAACAGAGATGTCCCAGAAACATCTCAAATTCAACTTGTGCAAAACAAGCCCCCTTCTTTTCCCCACTCACCTATTTTTCTTGAAGATAACACCGTCTTTCAGCTTCCCTCATTTTCCTTGACTGAATTTTCACTCTCTTTCAACCCCATATAATATAATCAGTTGCCTAATATTACCCTTTCCACCTCTATCATATCAATCTCCTTCTGCTCATGACATAGCTCCCACCTTAGTTCAAGCCCTCATCACCTCTCACCTAGATTATTGCAACAGCCTCCTAATTGGTCTCTCAGCCTCAAGTCTCTCACCACACTCCTAGTCATCCTCCACTCTGCTATTAAAATGATTTTCCTTTAATGCAGATGTGACTATGTCATTCCTCTACTAATTCAACTCCAGTGACTCCCTACGGCCTCTAGGAGAAAAATGGAAAATGCTTTATTCATCTTTTAAACCTCTTCACAATTTAGCCTCGATTTATCTTTCCAACCTCAAGACATGGCTCTCCCCTCCCAGGCTCAGTCACACTTCTCCCTCTCTCTCCCTTTCCCTCTCTTGTTCTCTCTCTCTCCCTTTCCCTCTCGTTCTCTCTCACTCTCTCTCTTTTGTCCTCTCTCCCCCTTTCCCTCTCTTGTTCTCTCTCTCTCT
>NW_025352900.1:0-2702 GCF_016433145.1 Gracilinanus agilis
TCTCTTCAAACTCATCAATTTGATCCTGGAATTCCCTTAATTTCCCTGCTTCTGTTAGCTGTTAGGAAGTTCATAGTCACGCAGAGGAGATAAGACATGAATATAAAAGACTATTGACGTACTGAATCAGTGTTTTGAGAGCAACAAAGTGATACCTTAGGTTAACAATTTATAAAGTATTTTTATAGTCAACATTTTATAAGAGTAGTTATCATATCATTGAATTTAAAAACATTTATTAAGCATTATTTTTGTGCCAGGAATTGTGCTAGGCATCAGTCATGAAAATGTTAGTAAGCAAGATAGTTTTGACCCTCAAATACTTTACATTTGATATCTTCGTTTAGAGGAGGGAGAGAGAAGTTTTGGTTGTGGAGTGTAGAGAAGACTTCATGGTTGGGCTAAGCCTGGGAGGGATGGTTAAAAAAAAATAGAATAAAGGGAGTTGTTTGGGTGGTAAAGAGGAAGATAAACAAGGCAGGTAGAAGGCACAGCATGGGCAAGGGCAGAGAGGTCAGAATATAACTTAAATTGATAATTGATTTTTTTAATAACCCTTACCTTAGGATCAATATTGGTTCCAAGACAGAAGAGCAGTAAGGAGTAGGGGATGGGAGTTAAATGACTTGCCCAGGGTCACACAGCTAGGAAGTGTCTGAGGTCAGATTTGCACCTAGAACTTCCTACCTCTAGACCTGGCTCTTTATCCACTGAACAACTTCGCTGCCCCCAAATGGATAATAAAGAATAAGTTCTTTTCAGTTTCCTGAGGATTGTGAGAGCTTCGTGAATTTAGATGACAAGGGGAGTCTTCAGAGAGGAAGTGATATTTGAGATGGTCTCTTGCTTTAGATAATTATAAAGACTTTAGAAAGAAAGGAGAAGGGAGGGCATTCCACATGTAGTGGAATCATTAGTAGAAGAAAAGGAACAAGTATACAGAAGACTCTATATTAGTGATAATGGGGAAATCAATCTGGAGTCAGATGGTGGAGAGAATTGAATTTTAGATTTTTCTCCTTTCAGTAGAGGGGGATATCACTGAAGGTTCTTAAATGAAGAACATGATGAAAATAGTGTTTTAGGAAGATTAATCTGGCAAGTTGTGCCCCTGATGAATACTAGTTGTGTGACCTGGGAAAGGCACTTAGTTTTTTTTTTTTTTTTAGTTTTTAGGTGATTTTTTTATGATTATAAATTGCAAATAAAATACCAATCTATTTTAGTAGAGAGATGATATGTTGGGAGTTTCTTACACTGTTGAATTCATAAATTCAGTTAAAAAAATCTGGGGGAAGCTAAGTGGCTCAGTGGAATGAAAGCCAGGCTCAGAGATGGGAGGTCCTGTGTTCAAATCTGACCTCAGATATGTCCTAGCTGTGTGACTCTGGGCAAATCACTTAGCCCCAAATGCTAAGCCCTTGTCACTCTTCTGTCTTAGAACAGATACTAAGACAGAAGATAAGGGTTTAAAAACAAAAACAAAAAAGGAAACCCACCTCCCCACCAGATATGAGTTCAAAAGGTTCTCTTAAAGATTCTTACAAAACCATTTTTTTTTTAACAGACCTAGTTGGAATCAGTTTTCATTATTGTCTGGTATACAATAAGCATTTAATAAATGCTTAGTGATTGATGATATAAGAATCTACATAGAGGGTTTCTTAGTTAAGCTTTAGTTTTCTTTTCTACATAGATGATAAATTTAGGACTGGGAAAGATGCCTTGAGAATGACATCATAATAGATCTCCTTATTTAGAAACAATTTTGAATTCTTCTCTCTCCTGAAGGCTGGCCCCTTTTCCCAACTATTAATTCCCATGATCACAGATAATCAGTCAGTACTATTTAAGAGCCCCAAAAAGGTATCTGTGAGAAAAATGAAGCTTTGTATAATATTTGTATTTGTATATCAATTCATTATCTTATTCATAAAACAAAAAAGCTTTCACATGACAAAAAGCACATCTAAAATGAAAAGGAAAGAAACAGATATCCCTCCCTTTTTGCTGTATATATTTTATTTCAATTTTGGGTTATATATGTGTTATCAAGTAAAACATTTCCATATTATTAATTTTTTGGAAGTGAATAATCTTATAAAAGTAAAACCCCAAATTATATACCCCAATAATCAAGTAATAAATCATATGTTTTCATCTGCACTTATGCAACAACAGTTCTCTCTCTAGAGGTGGATATCATTCTTTTTCATAAGTCCCTCAGAATTTTCTTGGTTCATTGTATTGCTATTAGTAGCAAAGTCAATCTCTTCATTCCATAATATTTCAGTTACTGTGTATAATGTTCTTCTGGTTCTTTTCATTTTACTCTGCATTAGATCACATAGGTCTTTCCAGTTCTTTCTGAAATCATCCTATTCATCATTCCTTATAGCCCAAAATTATTCCATAACCATCATATATCACATTTTATTCAACCAACTGAGTTACATCTCTTTAGTTTCCGTTCTTTGCCACCACAAAAAGCACAGTTATAAATATTTTCGTACAAACAAGACCTTTGCCATTTAAAAAAAATCTCTTTGGGATACAGACCAAGTAGTGGAATTGCTAGATCAAAAGGCATGCATTCCTTTATAGCCCTTTGGGCATAATTCCAAATTGCCCTCTAGAATGGTTGAATCAATTCACAACTCCACCAGCAATGCATTAGTGTCCCAATTTTGCCACATTCCTTC
>NW_025352901.1:0-2482 GCF_016433145.1 Gracilinanus agilis
AATATATATATATATACACTAAGATCATGACAAGCCATTGAAGGTTAGCTGTCAGCCCTTTTGGTCTTATGATATGTAAACCTCAGATGAATTCCAGACATCCGAAATGCTACTGATAACTCTGAGATGACATGAATATGTTAACTTCAAAGTTTTACTGACAACTTTGAGATGATTTGAATATGCAAATGGACTTAGATGACCCAGATAAGACTTCATCTGTCCCTTAAGAAAATCCTATGAAAATAAGACCTCAAACTCCTGCTCCTCAAACACTCATCTAACTCTTATCTGGGTCTAGGCTACCAAGTGGTCCCAAATCTAATCCATAGTTATCTCAGTGATTCTCAGTGACTCTCCCCTTCCCCTCATCTACCCATATTGCCTTCATCCCCTCACCAGTCAGTCCCCAACCCCAAGCTCTCTATTTATCCCATTTTGCCCTGTCTTAGGTTCAGATCTGATCTCAAACACTTCATTGCTATGGGACCCTGGGTAAGTCACCTAACCCCAATTTCCTATCCTTTACTGCTCTTCTGCCTTGGAACCAACACATAGCATCAGTTTAAGACAGAAGATGGAAATTTTTAAAATGAAAAATAAATAAAAAACATATTCTTTGGCCACTGGAAATGCCACAAAATAAATTAATATCTTTTAGAATTGTTCCTTGACTTCAGGGGAGGCAACAATTGTGATAGTAGATAGTCTCTGTAGAAAGGAAATCTCCTTCGTTTAGTCATATGGCTATGGTCCTAGAGGATCAAGGTGGGAGGAAGGTACTTTATTCTCCCATTCTTGGGCAAGTCAATTCACTTCATTTCCACTCAGTTTCCTTATCTTTAAAATGGGAATAATGACAGCACCTACATCCTACAGTTGTTGTGAGGATCAAATAAGATAATATTTGTGGACCAGTTACATAACTCAGATGGATATGGAGACATGAGTTCAAATATGGCCTCAGACAGTTCCTTGTTTTATGATCCTGGACAAGTCACTTAACCCCAATTGCCTAGCCCTTTACCTCTCTTCTGCCTTAGAGTTGATACTCAGTATTGATTTTAAGGCAGAAACTAAGGTTTTGAGTTTTTTTTTTAAAGGATGTTTGTGGAGCACTTAATGCATTATCAGTTTTTAATAAATGTTAGTTATTGTTGCTGTTGTTATTGTTGATGTTATAGCACCTCAGGCACACAAAGCCTCAAGCTTGCTCCATTCAGGTTTGTTTTGACTTGTCCCTTAGATTCTTCTTCTGCAACATAAGTTGTGTTGGATGTAAATACAGCATCACAACCCAGCTTTCACATTTCCAGCCTCCTCACCAATGTTGGGGAACACAGAATGATAGGATGCTAATGAAACGGTCCTCTGAACATCCCCAGGCTGCTAAATTGAGCTGGAAATAGCAAGACAACAGGCTTTCTTCACAGGATTTTGCAGTTCTTTGGCTTCCAGGCCCATCCAGAAATACCTCCAAACTCAGCTTTGTGCCTGCATTTTCACACTTACGCTTCCAGGCCCAGCTGGAACTCTCAAGTGTTAGGTAGGGAGGAATCAAATTATTAGCAGTTACCATTTACTGAGCTTCAGAGTTTTCAGAACTCCCTACTTTAGTGTAACAGACAATCTGGACCCTTGGCTCTAAGCAGAAACCTCTGGGACCAAAAATGTGATAGGAGGAAACCTGAAAATCCCCCTAAATCCATTTCAGTTGGTTTAGAAAGTAATTCAGAGATACCTGGAAATCATAGGAGTATAGAATTCATTGGAGTGAGAGTAAAAGGGACCTTAGATAATATCTAGTCCAACACATTTTGTAGGTGAGGAAACTGAGGCCCACAGAGTTAAATGACATTCCCAAAAGTCACAGACCTAGGAAGTGATAGAGGCAGAATATATGAATTATGCTGCAAACTTTACTGGATCTAAGCTCAAAAAACATACAAAAAAAAATCTCAAACCCAGGGCAAGACATAAATCCCCATGACCCCATTAGCCACAGCCACATAAGAAATGGTTATTTAGTCTATTTGATCACCTCCAATGAGATATATCATTGAAACCTGGGCTCCAAATTCAGTTTCAGTACTAATGGAAAAATAATTTTCCCTCTCAGGAACTCAATTTCCTCATTAGTAAGATTGGGGACTTGACCCAGAGAATCACTCTTATTCCTTCCAGTTCTAAATATATGATTACTTATAGGAGAAAGAGAAAGATGGGGGAACTCAATAATTAACTTTGAGCACTTGAATTGCTATTATATGGAAGGGAGAGTAGTCTTGTTCATCTTTGCAACAGAAGCTAGAACTAGGAATAATTTTGGGGGGCAGTAGAGAATCAGATTAAAAAATAAACCTTACTCAATCTAAGAGTGAAGTTTGAGGTGGACAACCATCTTAATAATGAGAAGCCTGAAGCAAATTGAACACCAAAACAAGGTATTCTAGTATAAATATATATATATATATAAATAGTA
>NW_025352902.1:0-5585 GCF_016433145.1 Gracilinanus agilis
AAAAGAGAAATGTAGTTAATCAATCTGTCATTACCTGTTCTTAATGAAGCCATGCTGGCTCTTTGTGATCACTGCTTCCCTTTTCTAGATGTTCACTAGTCATTCCTTTAATAATGCATTACAGAACTTTGCCAGGAATCTAAGTCAGGCCCAAGGGATTACAATATGCAGACTCTGTTCTTTTCCCTTTTAAAACAATTAGATCAATATTTACCCTTCTTGTGGTCTTGTGGACCTTTTTTTCCTTTCGGCAATATTTTAAACATCACTGACCATGATGGCTTACCCAAAGGTCTACCAGGTCTTTCAGAACCCAAGGAATAGTTCATTTTTGCCAGATGATTTGAATTCTTCATAGATCACAGAGTGTCTGGGCAAAACACCTAGCTTACCCTGTGAAAAGTCGTATCTTAAAAAAAGCTTTGTTGTAAATTTTCAAAGGGATAACTCAGGAGCTTCACATCTGGGCTTCCTCCTCCAGCCTTCCTTTTACTGTACATCACTTTAGGATGAAGCACTGACTAAAGGAGAGAGTATTTCGGGGATTGAATCTTCTTCACACACAGACTAGCTTTTTATTGTAGTTGTTGAGATTTGGGGGAGTGGGCAAGGGGAAAAGTTTGGATTGTCCCAAACAGCTGGTTATTTTTTTTTTTAAGCCTTTACTTTCTGTCTTAGAATTAATACTGTGTTTCCAAGGCAGAAGAGCAATAAAGGCTAGGCAATGGAAGTTAAGTGACTTGCTCAGAATCATACAGCTAGAAAATATCTGAGGCCAGATTTAAATCTAGAACTTTCCATCTCCAGATCTGGCCTTCTATTCACTGAGCTGCCTACCTTCCCCAACAGCTGGTTATTTTGCAAAATAGCAAGAAGACTTTCTGTGGTAGCAAAGAGCTGGAAAACAAGTAAATGCCCATCTGTGGATTACTCAGACTTTCTCTAAATCTGCTCCCTCCCTCACCTTATCAATCTGTGTGTATACTCTGGTTTGCCCTAGCATATAAACTTGTGTGAACTCAAGATCCAACTTTATTTTTTTCATCACACCTGTAATGCTAGAAATTGCATAAATGGGGAATGGAAAGAAGATCAATATAAAAGAACATTTTTTGAAGACAGATCAAACAGGACTTGCAAGTGGGCTATGAGGAGTATTAATTTGGAAGCTTGAAGCTTGAATGACTGGAAGGAAAGTAGTCTGTCTTATATAATCTTTCCCCAAAGGAACTTGAATGATGGTATATTTGAGGAAGGAGCACAACAAATTAAAGAAAAATGGAAAAGATCTGCAAGTATTTTTTCATAACAAACTCATTTCACCACCAAGGAAAGTAGAACCACCACACTTGGATTCTACTATCACAGACCCAGATGTGCAGAGAGAAGAGGTAGATCCTAGGTAAGTTATTTAAGCTCTTAAATTTCTAGGCAGCTTTCTAAGACTATAATCTGCAGTTTGTAAAGCACTATACATACATTATCTCATTGGTCTTCACAAAAACCCTGTGAGGTAACTGCTATTATCATCCCCATTTTATAGCTGAGAAGCCTGAGGATGATATAGGTTAAGTGACTTGCCCAAGGTTATCTACCTTAGGATTCAAACTCAGGTTTTCCTGAGTTTTTCTAAATCCAGTATCCTAACCACTATGACATCAACTAAGTCATGAGATACCACAGTGTCCAAAGACCCAAGTATTACTCAAAGAGCAATGGGGAAGCATTTGGTATGTGTAAAAAGGATGAAAGACATAACAAATAAGGAATTATGACCAAGAACTGTTTTTTTTTAAATTCTATCAAAGATATATTAGTAATCTGATAAGATTGGTAATCTGATTATCTGACCAGGAAAACTGGGAAGGCACCAAATTATGGGGGGAGTGTCTCAAAGTGGGGACTTGATGGGCAGGCATTGACAAGAGTAAGAAATAATGGTCAAGTATTGTTGGTTGCTATCAATACCATTAAATGAAGTAACCACATCAGGAAGATCATAGATCCATTTGAGTATTTTAGAAGGTTAGTTGAATTTATACTTTGGATTTCACTTTTATAGATGGACTTTTTTTTTATATTTTAAGATTTAGTGATACATTTTATTTTTATATTGCTTTCATTTCCAATAATATCCCCACCTCAACCCTTCCACCCAGTAGCAACAAAGAAAGGACAACGAGGAATGACATACTTTCATTCCATGTTCCTAAGATCCGACTTCTCCAATGAAAGGGGTACATTTCCTCTACATGGAAATGAATTTCTGGGACATCAAATTAAAATCTTGTTATTTTAGACTAAATATTCAACATACTACTATGTATGGGCATTATAAGCTGACTCTGATATAGCTGCTTAGGCATAAACACTAAAGTTAAGATGACTCTTATTTTCTTTGTACCATTCCTAGGATCAAACATCATATGCAGTATATAGGAAAAATTAAACAAATGTTTATTGGATTGAATTAAAGTCACAGGGTCATAGGATTTTGAAACCAACTAGTCCAATTCCTCCTTCCCTGGGTTTGTTATTTTGTTTTCACTTATTTTGGTGTTTGATGTGGTTTTATTGGTAGAAAAGAGCTCCTTAGGGAAGAAGCTTCCTCCAGCAAAGCAGATCTCAAACTGCTCTGAAACTTGTAGTCTTAGAGAGTTGTCTGGAGCAGTGGAAGATTAGGTGACTTGGCCAGAGTCACACAGCCATGCTATGTCAGAGACAGGATCTGTACCCAGGTTTCTCTGCCAGCTTCCAAGCTATTCTGTCATGTTTGTTTACTCAACTCTTCTCACATTATTGATAAGGAGAAGGAAAGTTGGAGAGTTAAGTTGAATTAAAATGACTTAAATAAAATTGAATCCAGGGATGGGAATTCACCAGTGAGGAAAATAATAATAATGTTTGTTTACATTTAGATGTATAATTATATTTATTCAAATATATACTTATATCTATATATTAAATGTTGTATTTCCATTACTATTTATATTTAAAAGTACTTAAGATAACAGTATCCCTTTTGATCTGTACAAACAAGCCTCTATTCTAGATTGGGCAAGTTTTATTATCTCCATGTTACAGATTAAGAAACTCTCCCATACATACCTTGTAAATGTTGAAGTTGCAATTCAAACTCAGGTTTTCTCATTCAGATTCTATTACACCACAATGCCAATCTAAGGGTGGGTCTATGGAGATAGAATCAGACTGACTAAATCAGTGACAATTCACTTGATGATCAGCCAAACCTCAGGTCCCCTAAGTTATGGTTTTAATGAACAGCAGCTGATTAGATTCACCGTCCCTTTGTGGAGATCTGTCACTGCTAGGTCTGGAGAATCTCTCAAGATCTGGTCTCCCCAAAGCTGACTAGGTCATAGGACAAGGTCAAGAGCCTCCAGCGCCTGTTGTTCTCTTCCTAATGAAAAAGGGTCAGTCGCCCTCAGGTTCCCACTGACTGTACTCCATTGCTCTCAGGACAACTCCTTCACCAGTTCACACTCCTTCAAGTAGATAAACACTGAGACAGGAAGGAAGAGGAGAGAGGAAAGATGGAGAATAGACAGAGACAAATAGACAAACAATGTAAAAACAAAAGTAGCCCTGAAGCTCCCCAAGGACCAATTCTAGGCTTCTGATAGGCTAGGGGCTGTCTCTGTGAGAGCCTTGGGGTTTTTCAGGGGGTTATTGCTATTTTGGCTCCTACTGCAATCTATGCCTCAGTGCCTTTCTGCCATCCCTCAAACTCCCCACCCTTTGGGTAAATGTGAAATGCCAGCTGTTTCACATTAA
This sequence comes from Gracilinanus agilis, assembly GCF_016433145.1. Lineage (NCBI taxonomy): Eukaryota > Metazoa > Chordata > Mammalia > Didelphimorphia > Didelphidae > Gracilinanus > Gracilinanus agilis. Next base: position 3,796 of record NW_025352902.1, read on the forward strand.
GAAACTAACCTCAGCTGTTCACAGGAGAAAATGAGACAAAGAATTTTTTTTCTTTTAAATCCAGTTTCACCCCCAAAGGAGTAATGTTTCTCAGCTTTACAAAAATATTTCATTTTACTCAGTAATCCTATGTGTGTCTCTCTGTGTCAATTAAGAAGTTGTTAGTGTCTCTAATATGCTCAGGCTTGCCTGAACTTGATATTCAAGATGCAAAGAAATGTAAAATGTTTTCCCTCCCTTAGTAGGCTTAGGGTCTAGGACAGTGATGGTGAACCTTTTAAAGACCAAGTGCTTAAACTGCACCCTCACACCACATGTGAACTTCCTCCTTACCCCAGACAGGGGAGGGAGGCTGCTGGGCAGAGGGGCTGGTGATGTGAAAAAATGTCCTCAGGCATGGTGAAGAGGGGGAAGGGAACAGCTCCCTCCAGCATGCATGCCATAGGTTTGCCAACAAGAATCTAGGAGATGGGACATAAACATGTAAAGATAATTAATAGCAATAATGCTGGGCTATATTGTCAAAAGCCAGCATAAATAATGATTGCCCATAGGCTCAGTGAGGAAAAGGATCACTGCTATCAAAAGCAATACCAAAGGGCAGCTAAGTGATTCAGTGGATAGAGAGCTAGGCCTAGAGATGAGAGGTCCTGAATTCAAATTGGATCTTATATTCTTCCTAGAAAGAATTGTAAAATTCTATCAACTGACCTCTGACTAAGGAGGAAGGGAAGTTAGGAAGACTCAAGTTCAAGTCCTATCCCTGACTCATGTTGATAATGTGATGTTGGTCAAGTCACAACCTCTCTCAGTGCTCTAACACATGTCTCTAAGATTATGCTTCAGAGGGACTGCTTATCGGCATCATAGAGGTAGTTTCCACACCAGAAGTTTCCTACATACATCATTCACACAGCTCTGGTCATGTATCCATTGAAGCATTACAAATTTTTTGTTATACTATGGTCCAGATAGTAATCCATCCAAATCTTTTATCCTGTGGGAATCTTGTACATATCCTCCCACAAATCTTCTGAAGATCTCTTCAATGCAACAGAACCCTACTTCTAGGACTTGTCAAAAGATTTCATGAGTGCTAATGTAGCACTTGGGTTGCCCATTTTTCATTTTCCCCTCTTGCTATTCCATATGACTACCCTATCTTCTTTTGTTGCTGGTTAAGTTGCATAATCTTAGAGAGATACCTTAGAGCACTGAGAGAGGTTGTGACTTGACCAACATCACACTATCAACATGTATCAGGGATAGGGCTTGAACTTGGGTCTTGCTGGCTTCAAGGACCACTCCACCTCCAATCTTAGTCAGAGGTCAGTTTTCTTCACAAAGATACTGGAATAGTTTTCCATTTCCTTCTCCACCTCATTTTACAGATGTGGAAATTGAGGCAAACAGAGTAAAGTAATTTGCCCAGGGTTACAGCGCTAATAAGTGTCTGAAATCAGATTTGAATTCCAGTCTTCCTGACTCCATGCTCAGTCACTGTTCCACCTGGTTGCCCTTTTTCCTTTTCCATTCATGCATTTCCTTGGTGATATCTTTTACACTACTTCTTGTATGGAAGTTGTCATTGATAATATGCTGTAGCCTACTGACATCTCAGTGTCTCTATTTGATCACCCACAATTCTGATTCTTTTGAAATCTATTTTTCTACTATATGGTTCACAGCTACATAGCTTCATCAAGAGCATATCGTCATTTAACCAGAGACCTGATCTCTGCTTCTCTCTCTCTCTCTCTCTCTCTCTCTCTCTCTCTCTCTCTCTCTCT
>NW_025352903.1:0-6918 GCF_016433145.1 Gracilinanus agilis
GGACAAATATTTTATATATGTAATTATATAAAATATTTTTGAATATTAACCATTTTGTGGAAGGTATTTTGAAGAAAAAGCAAATGAAGAAAGTGAACTATAGTATGTTTGCATTCAGACTCCCTGGAGTGGGATGGTATTTTTCTTCATGAGTTTCTGGATCCCTCTCTTGCTAAGAATAGCTAGATCATTAATAGCTGTTCATCATACAGTATTGCTGTTACTCTGTACAATGTTCTGCTCACTTCATTTTATATCAGTTCGTATAAGTCCTTACAGATTTTTCTGAAATCATCCTGCTTATCACTTCTAATAACACAATAGTATTCCATTACAATTATTTCATCCCACATTTTCTTAAAGACTTCCAGGTGTGGGGAACTCATTACCTTCTGAGGCAGCATTCTAAGAAGGCTATATATACAGAGGCAGACTTCTTTTTGTTAGGAAGTTAGCTAATCCAGTTCATTATACTAAACCAAAATCTATCTTTCTGTAATTTTCTTCCCACTGGTTATAGTCCTGCCCTTTGGTGTCAACTATACAAGTTGAATTATTTTCCCAAGCCCTTCAAACACTGGAATTGGTCATTAGAAGAGACCCTTCTAAACCCTAAGCCTCTTTCACACCTTTTCCTTACCTTCTAAACTTCAAAATCTTGTCTTTCCTGATATTTCATCCTCTCCCTTCCCTCAGTGTCTGGGACCTTCTCACAGACAATTGTTCACTTGGAATAAACATAGAACTACTAAAGTAGTCAGAAAAAAAAAAAAAAACCAAGTCTTTAATCAGGAAAGAGATACTGCACAATATTTGGCCTCCACACACAGTCACTTAAAAACCATACAAAGCCAAGGGCTCTGGGACTCTGGGAACAGTATCTCTGTGAGAATGCACTGCAAGAGATGATTCTCCAAAGAGGGACAGATCTTGGAGGTCTTTTATTCCCTCTGGGGAACTTGGTACAGCAAACATGAATAGACAATTTCCAAGCAGCCAGCAGCTGAGGTGTCAGGAAGTGGTCACTGCTGGGGTGTCAGAGAGTGGTCAGCTACAAGGAATACAAAAGGAAAGGGTCAAACCAAGAGCTGGGCTTCCTGAGGGAGGATTCTAATACAATGGGAAGAGCTACTAAGACAAATAAGGATACTCAACATTAGACTGCATCTTCCAGTCCCACCCAAACTGGGGTTACCAAACACTTCAAGGTCTATTGTTCAGTCCAGAACAGGTGTGCCCAGTAAGTCCTTCAGGATGAGTTTTCAAAAGGGCAGGGACAGACTTGAAACTTGCCAAGAACCCAGTTGACACAATGATCCTCCCATCCTTGGGACCTTCTCAGCACAGAATATCCTACTGAAAGTCCTGATTGGTGAGTTCCTTGTGAAACTTCCATTTTGTGAAGGGTTTTAGACTGGCCTGCTGCCATTTTCAGTTTGACTCAATTTCTTAAAAAAATAAATTAAAATTATAATAATGATAAATTAATTTATAATATTTTTCCATGGTTACATGATTCATGTTCTTTCCCTCCCTTCCTCCCTCCCCACTCCCAGAGCCAATGAGCAATTCTACTGGGTTTTACATGTATCACTGTTCAAGACCTATTTCTATATTATTAATATTTGCAATAGAGTGATCATTTAAAGTGATTGACTCCATTTCTGACTACTTTTTACTTTTTTAACAAATTTTAAATTATGCTTCTGCACCACCAACCCTACTTCTCTTAACAGTTTCCTTTCATGTTTTGTCTTCCCCCATCAGAAGTCAAGCTTCCTGAGGTCAGGGACTGTCACTCTTTTAGCTTGTATCTGTCTCTCCTTGCTTAGCATAGCGATTGGCATATAGTAAGCACTTAATAAAAGTAGCTATCCTAGAGGAAGCAGAGTACCCAGAAGTATCACAGTGGCTAGGCCATTGGGCCTGGAATAAGTATGACTTGACTTCAAATCCAACTTCTAATATTTAACTAGTTGTTTGTGAACAAGCCATTTTAATTGTGTGTACCTCAGTTTCTTCAAATGTAAAATGTAATAAAACCTACCTTTTAGGGTTGTTGCAAAGATCTAATGAGATAAAATTTATAAAGCATGTACCCCTAGTACACATTTAATAAATGCTTCCTTCCTTCTCCACAATTTTCTCTTCCCAACATTAAGCATTCTGCATCCTTTCAAAATTAATTCCCGTGACATAATGTTAAGACCCTTCACCAATTTGCCAACCTTTTGCTAAGATTTTCTGTGCCCTTTCTAAAACGTGACACTCAGGAATGGAGGGACCTGCTCTCTTCCCTCTTTCATTTCCTCTTCATTTTATACTTTTTTGTCCCTCTTCTACATTCTGGGAGAAAAACACACCCGAAGTTAACAATGTTCCAGGGAAAAGGCTCAGGGTCAAATACTTTACTTCCTTACTGTTATTGTAGTACTTGGTCAAGGGAATGGCCATGGATTTAGAATCCCAGCCTGGGAAGCGTAGAGGACTCAGTGAGATCCTCTGTCTCTGCATCATTGCATGGTCTTTAGCAAGTCCCCTGCCTTATTCATAGCACAACTTTCCCAGCTCCATCATGGTCCTGCTGCCTCAGAGGGGTGTGCTAATTATTAATGAGGTGGTTTGGGGAATGCTTTGAGTTGTTAGATGAAAGGTGCAAATTATTAAATTCAAAGCACACAACCTTTCATCCTCACATGCCTTTGAGGTTTTATAGCTCTTTAGTGGATTTAGAAACAAGTTGAAAAAGAGAGAAATGCACCCTGCTTAAGGAAAAAAAATACCAGATAGGTTTATAGAAGCAAGACACAGAGAAAGAGATCTTATTCTTCCTTTATAAATGAAATTTGATGGTAAAGAATTTTCCCTTTTTAGAAATTTGAAGGAATTATCCCCACAATCATATAGTTGTTCCAATATAGTCCCTTTCCCCCTATTCCAAGAAGGCACATGTTTTCTTATCAATACTAAAAATTGCCTGCGTGACCTCTGACAAGCTACAAAACCTTTCCTGGACCTCAGATACCTCATTGGACATTAAAAATATATTCCAGTTTTAATACTTTGTGTTGTCTAAGATTCTTTCCAGCTATGAGACTCAATGTTCTAACATTCAGTGCTCTAACATTTCATGTTTCTAGATCTGTTTCGCCTCTGACACTGTTTTAAAATTCTATACTTTAATATTCTATATTCTAAGCTTCTTTGGGAAAAAAATATTCTAAGTGGGGAGAATAGATTAAAAGCTATAGAAAATAAACTACACAAATAGCAGATTTTATTATATATATGTATATATGTATGTATATATATATAGGCACAGATATAAGTACACATATAAATATAATCTGACCACAAGAAATCATCTTGTACATATGTAGTTGCATATAGCCTCCCTCATTAGACTATGAGTTTGAAGATTGTTTTTTCCTATATTGTACCTTCCCAGGGTAGGCTGATGATCTGAAATCTCATCACCTTATTGATATGTCTTTGATACTCAATACCTTGTCAATTCCCTCAGTTACATCTTCCATCTGACTGGAGAGCTGGAGGGTAGAGCAATTTCTTCCAAAATTGTAGTAGACTCAACTTTCAGAACTTTCTATTCTTCATTTGCTACCCTGCTTGGTTTCAATTCCACAAACATCATACACATCCTCCACTACATGTCAAATCCCCTATGTCAGATACTCCCTGGTGTCCTGGATCTTCTTTCCTTCCTGCTCCTCTTGTAAGATCTTTGAGGGCAAGGACTATCTTTTTTTTCTCATTTGTATCCCCAGTGCTTGATACATAGAGCTGTTGGTAAATCTTTTTAAGTCATGTTGGACTCTTCCTGATCTCATTTGGGAACTTCTTGGCAAAGAAGCTGCAGTGCTTTGCTATTTCTTTCTCTATCTCATTTCTCACATGAAATATCAAGGTAAACAAAGTTAAGTGACTTGCCTAAGGTCACATAGCTAATAAGGGTCTGAGACTAGATTTGAAATCATGGTGATGAGTCTTCTGACTTCAGGTCCAGAATTCTATCCACTATTCCACCTAGTTTTCCTAGGCACATAGTAGATACTTAATAAGTGTTTATTGATTAATTGATTTTGCTTCAGATTATGTCTGGTGTCTTCAAAAATCACCTGCACCATCACAAATGATGAAGGTTTATCATCTTTGAAGAGGTCCCAAGGCAAATGCTTTGGGCTCTGAAAGGAATTTCTAAAGAGGATTTCATGCAATAAAGTATAGAATAATTTTGGAAAGATTATCTGAGGTAGAGTTAAAAAATGTATATATTTACTGGCTGTGCAATCTTAGGAAATTTACCTCAACTAACTGGGACTTATTTCCTTTATCTGTAAACTGACCACATTTCCTTCTTTTGTAAAATGTTTATAATAGTACTTACATGGTCTCCCTCACAGCTGTAGATCCTAAGTCATCAGTATTGTGGACTTTCTGTTTGTTGTTTTTGTTTCTTTTTTGGGGGAGGAGTGAACAAGTGTTTTAGAAATCTTAAACTCTTATAAACTTAATTATTGCTATTTTCTTGCTTGATCTTCACAGCTTCCTAACCTTTTCCACTAATTTATTGCCTTAGAGAAATGTGGAGGTCAAGAGAAGGGGTGGCTTTTTCTTAAAAGCCTTGGTTGAGGGGGATAGATAGGGTCCCCTTAACTGGAATCACCAAGTTTAGGTGGCATAAAGTAGCTCCAGAGGCCAGGGCATATACCCATTTGCTCATAACCCACCTCTCTTTAATGGCCTTGGCCAGTTTTTCTCCCCTGCTGCAGATCCACTGGCCAGCATGCCTGTCCACTGTCCAGGAAAGAACTCAGACCCTCAATTGACTCCATGACCCTAAGTCATACAGTCACCCTCTCTAGGCCTCTGCTACCTCTTCTGTAATAAGAATAGTTTTGTACTCCACAGCCTCCAAGATCCCTTCTGGGTCTAGAACGAGCATTAATAAGAGCATATATTCCTTGGGTCTTACTTATACCAATTGCAAAAGGTAAAATGAAGGAGTAAGACTAGATATGATTTCCAAAGTCACATTTGGATTTAAGAAACTTATGAATTCTTTAACCCAATATTCTCTTGCCCTGTTCCTTTTGCTTTGCCCTTGAACCTTTCCCAGACATCACTCTACAATATGACTTTGATTATAGGTCTAGAATGGCATTGTTGCCTGACAGTTAGGTCTCTGTGGGTTATTTGGGCAGTCCCATTATTCTTTCTGGTTCTCAGTTTCCTTCTTTGTAAAATGAGAGTGTTGGATGTCTCTGAAAAGCTAAACTTGAATCATCAGAGCTCCTTGGAATAGAGGGTACCCCTTTGGCTCAGCCTTGAACTTCTCTACTACACCCCTTTCTCTAACCTGCCAAATGACTTTGGTTCAGAAGTAGGGACCTGCCTCCATGCATGCAGGATTGGATATTTGCCCCAGTAGAGATAATGTTCTCTCATTACAGTTTTGAAAAGAAGGAAGTGCAGTAATTCCTTCATTGAGTTGCTCAACAACAGTTGTTCAGTCGTTTCTGTTGTGTCTAACACTTCATGACCACACTTGGGGTTTTATTGACATGATACAGGAGTTATTTGACATTCTCTTCTCCAGCTCATTTTACAGATGATGAAATTGAGGCAAACAACGTTAGGTGACTTGCCCAGGGTCACAGATCTAGTAAGTGTCCAAGGTCAGATTTGAACTCAAGATGATATGTCCTCCTGACTCTAAATCAAGCACTCTATCCTCTATGCCACAATGATAGTAATAGTAATAAAATGAATTTATATCATTCTTTACAATTGGAAAAATATTTTATGTTTGTAAACTCATTTGATCTCCACAATAACTCATGTGAAGTAGCTGCTTTTATTATCTTCATTTTATAAGGATTTTGAATTAGAGTCAACATTCCCTCTAACTGAATCAATTAAGTGACTTTCCTAATTAAACATTTGGGATTGAATTCTAACTCAGCTCTTCCTGTCTCTGTATCCTTTGTTCTATCCATTGTGGCACCTAGCTGCCTATAATAAGAAAATGAATAACAGGGTTGTGTCCAATGGTACTCTTCATCCTGCCCACAAGATATGACAAAATTAGAGGATTTTTTATGTTCCTAGGTCAGTGATGGGCAAACTGTGGCCCACTGGCCAGATGCGGCTCCCTGAAATGTTCTATCCAGCCAGGCGACATTATTCCTAGTCTGACGAATACAATAAGTGGGATACAATACAATGAAACTTCAAAAGAGTTGCCTTAGAAACAGACGGACAGATGAGCATTTCCTTTCCTTTGGCCCCTCTTTAAAAAGTTTGCCCATCACTGAGCTAGGGATGATTTATCTCATGACAAGTCCATTTCTAACATGGTCTCAGATACTTACTGGTTGTGTGATCACAGGCAAATCACTTAACTTCTTTATCGGTTTCCTTCTATGAAAAAATGAGAATAAGGTTTGCACCTGCCTCTCAGGATTGTTTTAAGGATTAAATAAATTAAGATTTGCAAAGTATTAAACACAGTGTGTAGAACATAGTGTAAGCTTAATAAATGTCTATTTCTTCAAAATTCCTTCTGGGTCTAGATCAAGCATTAATATGAACATCTATTATGACCAATTCTATGGCCTTGGGTTAACCACTTCCATTTTATGGACCTCATTTGTACCATTTGTAAAAGGAGGGGATGAAACCTCCCCTTCCTTTGTTCTTTAATTCCTCCTTCCTTCCTTCTTTCCTTCCTTCCTTTCTTCTCTTCCTTCCTTATTTCCTTCACTTCCTTCCTTCCTTCCTCCCTCCCTTCTTTCCTTCATTCCCTTCTTTCATTTCATCCTTCCTTCCTCCCTTCTTCCTTTCTCCCTCCCTTCCTTCCTTCCTCCCTTCTTCCTTTCTCCCTCCCTTCCTTTCTTC
>NW_025352904.1:0-1337 GCF_016433145.1 Gracilinanus agilis
CTTCCTTTCTCTCTCTCTCCCTCCCTTCCTTCATTTATTCCTTCCTTCCTCTGAGTCTCTGATTCAGAATCAGCTACTCTTTTCTCTGCACCATTTTCTTTGTCCATTCTTCCTTCACAGCACACACACTATCTCTGCCATCTGTTCCCTTCTACAGCTGCCAGCCTAATTCAGGCTTCTGAACAACATTAACCTGGACTGCTTCAGTGGGGACAGGCAGTGAGACTGGACTTGGGATTTCATTTGCATTGGATAGTTCTTGATGAGAAAACATTCCCTATCCATGTATGTTTGCACTTTCTCCACACTTTGAGTCTCAGAAAACTGCCAAGAACAATGACAAATTCAGTGACTTTTTCAGGATCATACATAAAGTGTTTGACAAAGGTAGAACTTGAACCAGATCCTCCTAGTTCCCAGTCTAACTTTTAAAATGACTTTTTATTAATAGTTTCTGTTTTTATATAACCCTTCCCTATCCCTATTCCACAATCCATTTCCCTTCCCTATCCCACAAGAGCCATTCCTCCAACAAAGAAAAAAAAAAGAGAACAGGTCAGCAAAAGTAATTCAACAACATGAAAAAAACTTGATAGTTACAATGTTCTATACTTGTAGCCCCTGTCTTCTGAAAAAAAAATAGCTAGAAACTATATGGCACTCTAAAGTTTACAAAGTTTGCATATATTATCACATTTGAACCTCACATCCCAGAACTCCATCCACTGCACCATCTAGCTGTTCTAATGGTTCTAACATTAGAGTAGCCCTAAAATGGCATGGACTACCTATGAGGTCATGAGTTCCCTAGTAATGAACATGTTCCAGCTGGGTAATTACTGGGCATAGCAAAATGTTGCTAGTTAAGAATAACTGAAGAGAACAGAATGAAGAAGTGCAAAGTGGAACAAATTCGACACAGCAGATTGTATAATCCCAAGGAATCCTGGGCCTTAGACAGATTTGTCCAGGATGCCAGAGAAGACATTCCTGAGTGGGATAGGAAGTTGGTTAAGATGACCTCCAAAGTCAGTTCCAATTTTTACAGTCTCTAATTTCCCATAGCATAGCCGAAGGGAAGTTCCACTGAGGAATACAGCATCTCTGACAGTAGATGCTATAAGCAATGGGAGTAACTCTGAGACTAAGCCCTTGATTCAATTCAACCAATATTTATTAAGTAATTACTATGTCTCCAAATCAAATTCCAAGCTACTCATTTAGTATAAGATTTTGGGAAATCAGGGGTAATTATTTCATCAGGAAAATCCTGATCTACTTTTAATAGATGTTAAAAAGAAAGGAAGGAAGGAAGGAAGGAAGGAAGGAAGGAAGGA
>NW_025352905.1:0-8577 GCF_016433145.1 Gracilinanus agilis
GAAGGAAGGAAGGAAGGAAGGAAGGAAGGAAGGAAATAGAATTACAATAAACCAAAATCCTCAAACAAAAACCCAAATAAACAAGTGAAAAATTGCATGCTTTGATCTACATTCTAACTCCAACAGTTCATTCTCTGTCCTAAGTTCCTCAAAATTGTCCTGAGTCATTGTATTGCCAATAATAGCTAAATCTACCACAATTAATCATTCTACAATATTACTCATTTACAACAATATTTACAGGCAGTTCTTTTTGTTTTGTTAAAGAACTGGAAACCAAGGCCTTACTCATATACTGGGGAATAGCTACACAGATTATGGTATATAAATGAAATGTATTTGTGCCAAAAGAAATGATGGAAGGGATGATTTCAGAAAAACCTGGGAGGATTGACCTAAATCATTCTGAAATGAACTGATGCAGAGTTGAGTTAGCGGAACCAGGATAATTTATAGTGTTACAACAATGTTGTCAAAATGAACAATTGCAAACCTAAGAACTCTTGATTACTGCGATGATCTTCTTCCAGAAGACTGATAATGAAAACTGTTACCCTTCTTAACAGAGAATGAGACATGAATTTTTGGATATATATGACCAATATAAGAATTTGCACATATCTATTAAAAGGGTTTTGTTTTTCTTCATATAGAACTTTCCCTTCTTTTCTGCAAAGAATTTAAAAACATTTATAATTAAATTACTATAATAACAATAATGTTTATATAGCACTTAGATTTGCAAAATACTTTATATCTTAATAACAACTATAAGAATTAACTGCTATCATCTCAATTTTTACAGATGAGGAAACTGAGACAGATAAAGGGTTAATTAAGGGTCTCACAACTAATAAGTGTCTGAGGCACCATCTGAACTTTGTTCTAACTCTAGATCTAGAGCACTCTAGCACTGTACCACCTACCTGAAGAAAAGTTCTTTTCCATTTCCCTTTGAAAGTGTATTTTGCCAAATGTTTTTAATTAAAAATTAAACCTCTCAAAAAGCAAAAACTTCTGTCCACCCACTCTGCCTCCCAAAACAAATAGGCTTTGCATTAGGAAATATGTCATGATTACTATTAGGCACACAACTAACATATAAAATTGAAAAGTTTACTGGACACTGCAAATTTTGATGTGAGAAACAAAGGCATTTAATATATGTATCTTCACCTGAAAACCATAAGATAAGAGAATAAAGATTCATAAACATTATCATTGTGTCATATCTATAAAGACAGCAGTGTGTCTTTGAGCAAGTCGCTTAATTTACTAGGCCTCAGATATTCATGTAAAAAATGAAGGCTTAAACTCAGATGACCTCTTTCAGATAAATTCATAATTCTATGAACTTACAGGAGGGAGACCATGGAATAGTGAGAAATCAAGCACACATCCAGAGGGTAAGTACATAAAAAAAAAAAAATAAGTTTTCTTATTACCTCTCAAATTCATTTGTTGAACAGAAGTTCCACCAGACTCTTCTTTACTCTTATAGCAAGAAATAGATGTATCTTTAAAGGTGCACCAATACTGCTTATAACCTTTTAGTGTCAATTTCTTAGGCCTGTGCATGAAACACAAATAAAGAAATTATAAAAAATAGCACCTTGTTAAAAAAGTAAAGTTCTACTAGCCAAATAATTTCTATGTAAAAGAATACTGACAAATGAATTGGTTTTTAAAGCTATCTTAGAACCAATATAACTCTATAGGGAAGTTATCATTCTCTAGGTCTTAGTAATAAATACATTTTACATGTTCTATAATAAAAGATATATATCCTGACATAGAAATAGTCTCATAACCAAATAACCTCTGATTTTTAGCAAAATTCACAAGAAATTGAGTGGAAATCTTTACCAAGAGCCAAATAATAAAATAAATATTTTTCTAATGTAAGAATCCATTTAAAGAATTATAATAGTGAACGTTTATAATGTGGTATTATTTAATTTGATGTGTAGAAAACATTCTATACATATTCCCATTTGCTCTTCCTAGCAACACTATGAAGTTAGAACTAAAGGTATTCTCCCATTCTGTATATAAGGAAACTGAAGCTTAGAGAGGTTAAATAATTTGTATGTGACCACATAGCTAGAAAATATTGGAAATGAGATATGAAAAATGTCTTTCTCTAGGTTTTAAATCTAGCACTCTTTCCACCACACTTATAAAATGTTCCTGAAATTTATCCAAAACAACTTTCTCATGACAAGAGGTTATAATAATTTCAGATTTAAATCACTGAAGGATAACAAGAATTTCTGGATATGGGTTCCCTGAAATACTAAACTTAACAAAGGTTTTTATTCTTTTAACAAGAAGTTTTATTGTTTAATTGCAAAATATATATTTCCAGTGACTTATTTTCTAAGTAAGGTTGACTTTCCTATTTTAGCACAGTGCCTGACATATAGCAGGCGCTCAATTAAAATTTATTGATTGACTTATAGATTAACTTTTTTTCCTGTCACTGCTTAATTTTCTGAATGTTGAGACTCTCATATTATTTGATGTGGAAGGAGAATGTACCATCTTCTCAGGATTTTTCATAAATACTACATGGAAACCAGATAGGCTGGGAGGCTTTCTTCTGAATCTTTTACCATTCTGTGTAGCACTCAGGCTGTCCCTTGTTTGCTCCTACATAACTATATAGCCCATTTTCTTTTAAAATGATACTTCTCTTAGATGAAGTCTTTTATGACAGGTTTTCTTTACTATTTTTCAGTCATGGATCCCATTTGACAGTCTCTTGAAGCTCATGGGCTCTTTTTCAGAATAATATCTGATGCCTATATTCAGTTTTTTAAAATGCTAATTTTAAGTTAGAGTTTATGAAAATAAAAATGTGCATTTTCCCCTATCCAATTTTGGACTCCATAGCGAACCAAGGCTAGGAGCCTTTGTTTTAAACCCTTATATATACAAGTCAGCATTGATAATATAATGCTACTTACATCTACTCACATCTTTCTCCATTGCATTTTGATTCATTTATAACTGTAATTCATCAAAGTTTATAGTATTTCATGATTCCCAGGAATGGATCATCATGAAGAGAATACTAGGATTTTTTTTTTAAATGGGGCTTTTGCAGATTCAGAAAGAAGCAATAGAGAGCCAGTTTTGTTGTTTTTAAAACCCACATCTTACATCTTGGAAACAATACTCTGTATTGGTTCCAAGGCAGAAGAGTGACAAGGGCTAGGCAATGGGGGTTAAATGACTTGTCCAGGGTCCAGGGTCATACACTATCTGGGACTCCACCAATCAAGAAACAAATGGAGATTATATGAATATAAATCTAAAACACCCTTTAGAGAAATGGAGACAAAACTACAAAAGTGGAATAATATTAATTGTTCATGGTTGGGTTGTGCTAAACATAATAAATACAAGCAAAGTTAATTAATTTATTCAGTACCATGCTAATCTACCAAAACAATTTTTATAGAACTAGACAAAAAATAACTGCAAAATTCAAATAAAGGAACAAAAAAGGTCAAAAAGCTCAAAGGAAATAATAGGGAAAAAATAGGAAGAAAAAGAACCTAGATCTCAAACTATATTTTTATTATAATACTATAAAAAGTTTAAAAATTAGAAAGCATAATCAGTGGAAGAAATTAGGTATATAGCATACTAAAGCAAATGAAGCAAGAGTATAATGTTGAATGAATGCAAAGATTTCAAACAGAAAAGAACAAAACAAAATTTCTGGAGAAACTGGAAAGCAGTTTGACAGAAATTACATTTAAAACAAAATTTCATGCCATGTATTACAAGCTCCAAATGGATAGATAATTAAAAGTCTTATCACAAACAAAAGAGAAAACTAAGAAAAGAGATACCTATTGCAGCCTGTTTTATTTCCTCAATAGACTATAAGTAAGCTCACAGACGGCTAGTCCAATCTATTCTATTCCTATTTGTTTTCATATTCCAATTTAATTTATGAATGGTATGGCCCTCACAGCAATCTGTAAGGGAAACAATTCCTGTGGGGGAGACTGTCAAACTTCTTTGTCACCACCAATACTAATAAGATGATGAACTGCCAGAAGATGAGCCTTGGGAATGGCAGATGTGGTTATCCCTGGTTTTCATGAAAGTTAAACTAGTTTTTTTCTTAAAAGGCATTGATACAATTCTTTAAATTTAGTTGGTTCAAGGAACTAATGGTTACCCTTACTTCCTAGTCACCATGGGTACAAAGCAGCCGTGAGGATCTCCAGCTTTCTGAAGCTTAGCTGGTACACCTTGGGTAATGGAACTTTGCAAACCAAAGTGACTAATTTCCTCAATGCCTATTCTTGTTGAATATATTTTTCCTGCTATTACTAAATAAATCTCCATTTGTTAACTGCTAAATGAAATATAAGTATTTAATTTTTGTTTCAATACTGAACCTAAACTACTAGATGATTTGACTTGACTCAGACACAGCCAGAAAAACAGTGCTTCCCAGAATACTGGTCATATTGCCAGCCAAGACTCTGAAACCATCATCTAAGAAAGCAGTGAGAAACATACCTCAAAGATAATGTAGGTCTGGTTCCAGACTACTGCAATAGAGTGAATTTTTTTGTTTTAACTTACGTTTACATTATGCTGTAGTCCATTCAGCGTGCAACAGAATTATTTCTAAAAAATATGTAAACCGAGTTTCCGGGTTAAGATGGAGGCAGAGTAAAAAGCAGTGCTTAACCTCTCCTGACCGAAACATACAAGATTTCTCAAGGGGGCATAAAAACAAACCCAGTCGAACGGAGGGACCCCACAACACGGTGCAGCGTGGAAGGTACGTGGAATCGGGACATTTCCATGCTATAAAGGGGTGAAACAGTTCTCACTAAATCACGGGTTGAGCAACAATCCCCCCCTACCCCCCCCCCCACACACACACACACCACCTGCAGCTCCAAAGCCAGGTCAAAAGAAATAGAGCAACTTGGGGCCACCCATCGAGTCACTGGCAGCTCCAGGGCCTGTTCCTGAGAGTGGCAAGATTTGGGACCCCAAAAAGCTGAGGAACGTACACGGACTCTGAGCGCGGAAGCGGAGCGCAGGCGCGGGTGGAGACGCGGGAGGAGGCGGACACAGGCGGGAGCAAAGGCTCTGAAACCCTGAGTGGGGAACCAGTGCAGATGGGTATACGACTGTGGAAGCAGCACCTGGAGACTTGTAAAGGAACCTCCTGCAGAGGATCAAGCAAGAGGGTCCACCAGGGGGCTTGACCTTGGAAAAAACCAGACCTCAGACCTAAGGAGCCAAAAGACCACAGACAGACCCTGAGTGCGAGGATAAAGCTGAGAAGCTGCCGGGCTAAGGATGGCTACCCAGAATCAGGAAGTCCAGAAGAGAGAGAGAAAGATTATCAACAAGAAGAAGAAATCTTTAACACTCGACAACTTTTACACAGAGAAAATCCAGACAACCGAGCAATCAGAAGAGGAGAAAAAACAAGGAATCACAACCAAACCCTCCCAAGATAATGAAAACTGGTCACAAGCTCTTGAAATGTTCAAAACTGAGATGATGAGAAAGTTGGAAAAGATTTGGTCAGAGAAATGGGAAGTAGCTAAAGAGGAAATCAGGCAAGAAAATAACAATTTAAAAGGCAGAATTTCACAATTGGAAAGTGAGGCAAGACAACTGAGGGCAAAAAATGACCAGATTGAACAGGAAATCCAAAAGATTATAGCCGAAAACCAAAAGATTATAGCTGAAAACCAGTCCTTAAAGGCTAGAATTGAACAACTAGAAGCTAATTATCTCTCAAGACAACAAGAACAAATAAAACAAAGCCAAAAGACTGAAAAAATAAAAGGAAACATGAAATATCTCAATGAGAGAGTGACAGACCAAGAAAACCGGTCTAGAAGAGACAATTTGAGAATCATTGGTCTCCCTGAAAAGGGTGAAATTAATAGAAATTTGGACTCCATACTAAAAGAAATTCTTCAGCAAAATTGCCCTGAAGTTCTACAACAAGAGGGCAATAGAGACATTGAAAGGATCCATAGATCACCCTCGACATTCGATCCAGATAAGAAAACGCCCAGAAATATAACTGCGAAATTCAAGAGTTTCCAAGCAAAAGAAAAAATCTTACAAGAAGCCAGAAAGAGACAATCCAAATACCAAGGAGCACCAATCAGGATTACACAGGATCTGGCAGCCAACTATATGGCAATAAATATAACAATTTAGGAGATATGGATGAATATTTACAAAAATATAAACTGTCTAGATTAACAGCAGAAGAAATAGAATACCTAAATAATCCCATATCAGAAATAGAAATTGAACAAGCCATCAAAGAACTCCAAGAAAAAAATCGCCAGGGCCTGATGGATTCACAAGTGAATTCTATCAGACATTCAAAGACCAACGAATCCCAATAGCACACAAATTATTTGATATGATAAGCAAAGAAGGAGTCCTACCAAATTCCTTTTATGACACAAATATGGTACTGATTCCAAACCCGGGGAGATCAAAAACATAGAAAGAAAACTACAGACCAATCTCCCTAATGAACATAGATGCAAAAATCTTAAATAGAATACTAGCAAAGAGACTCCTGCATGTAATTAAGAAGATCATCCACCATGATCAGGTGGGATTTATACCAGGAATGCAAGGATGGTTCAACATTAGGAAAACCATCCATATAATTGACCATATCAATAGTCTATCAAACAAAAATCACATGATTATCTCAATAGATGCTGAAAAAGCCTTTGACAAAATACAGCATCCATTCCTATTAAAAACACTGAAAAGTATAGTAATAGAAGGATCTTTCCTAAAAATAATAAACAGTATATACCTAATACCATCAACAAGCATTATATGCAATGGGGATAAATTAGAAGCCTTCCCAATAAGATCAGGAGTAAAACAAGGATGTCCATTATCACCTCTATTATTCAACATAGTACTAGAAACACTAGCAGTAGCAATTAGAGAAGAAAAAGAAATCGAAGGTATCAAAATAGGCAAGGAGGAGATTAGCTATCACTCTTTGTAGATGATATGATGGTATACTTAAAAAATCCTAGAGGATCAACTAAGAAGCTTGTAGAAATAATCAACAACTTTAGCAAAGTTGCAGGATACAAAATAAATGCACATAAATCATCAGCATTTCTATACATTTCCAACACATTACAACAGCAAGAGGTAGAAAGAGAAGCACCATTTAAAAACACCCTAGACAATATAAAATACTTAGGAATCTATCTACCAAAACAAACACAGCAATTATACAAAAACAACTACAAAACACTTTCCAAAAAAATAAAACTGGATCTAAACAACTGGAAAGCCATTGATTGCTCATGGGTAGGACGAGTTAACATAATAAAAATGACCATTCTACCCATACCTATCAAACTACTAAAAAACTTCTTTACTGAATTAGGAAAAACTATAACAAATTTCATTTGGAATAAAAGATCAAGAATATCAAGGGAAATAATGAAAAAAAATGTGAAGGAAGGGGGCCTAGCAGTACCAGATATTAAACTATACTATAAAGCAGCACTCATCAAAACAATATGGTACTGGCTAAGAGACAGAGAGGAGGATCAGTGGAATAGACTTGGGGTAAATGACATCAGCAAGACAGTCTATGATAAACCCAAAGAGCCCAACTTTTGGGACATGAATCCACTATTTGACAGAAACTGCTGGGAAATTTGGAAAACAATATGGGAGAGATTAGGTTTAGATCAACATCTCACATCCTACACCAAGATAAATTCAGAATGCGTGAATGACTTGAATATAAAGAGGGAAACTATAAATAAACTAAGTGAACACAGAATAGTATACTTGTCAGATCTTTGGGAAAGGAAAGAATTTAAAACTAAGCAAGAGTTAGAGAAAATTACAAAATGTAAATTAAATGATTTTGATTATATTAAACTAAAAAGCTTTTGTACAAACAAAAACAATGTAGTCAAAATCAGAAGGGAAACAACAAATTGGGAAAAAAATCTTTATAACGAAAAAGTCTGACAGGGGTCTAATTACTCAAATATACAAGGAGTTAAATCAATTGTATAAAAAAATCAAGCCATTCCCCAATTGAAAAATGGGCAAGAGACATGAATAGACAATTTTCAAGTAAAGAAATCAAAAGTATTAATAAGCACATGAGAAAGTGCTCTAAATCTCTAATAATTAGAGAAATGCAAATCAAAACAACTCTGAGGTATCACCTCACACCTAGCAGATTGGCTAAAATGAAAGAAGGGGTGATTAATGAATGTTGGAGTGGATGTGGCAGAATTGGGACATTAATGCATTACTGGTGGAGTTGTGAACTGATCCAACCATTCTGGCTGGCAATTTGGAACTATGCTCAAAGGGCTATAAAAGACTGCCTGCCCTTTGATCCAGCCATACCATTGTTGGGTTTGTACCCCAAAGAGATCATAGATAAACAGACTTGTACAAAAATATTTATAGCTATGCTTTTTGTGGTGGCAAAAAACTGGAAAAGGAGGATATGCCCTTCAATTGGGGAATGGCTGAACAAATTGTGGTATATGC
>NW_025352906.1:0-2423 GCF_016433145.1 Gracilinanus agilis
TCTCTCTCTCTCTCTCTCTCTCTCTCTCTCTCTCTCTCTCGGCACATCTGGCTCCCCGAATCAGCGAGAAGAAGCAGGCTCCATACCCCCTCCAGCTCTGCAGCCTCGTGGGGCTGAGCCCAAGCCCTTTGTGCGTTCGTTCGCCCTGGGGAAGGTCGGAGGCTGGTGTGTGCTCCGCTGCCTCCCACTGCCACCATCGCCGCCACCGTTACCTAATCAGAGAGATCCCTAGCCTCGGGTAAGCACTTCTCTCTTTCCTTTTAAACCTGTTCCACACTGACTCCAGGAGACAGGTGGAGGAGCCAGGGAGGAGGCAGGCCATATCCCAGTGGGAGGAGAAACCTGAGCTGGAGTCAGGGTCTAGGGCCACGCAGCCTCCAGCCAGTGTCTTGGCAACGCCAGGAAATTACTACTCCAGTTACTTATTCTTCCCACCTTGGAGTTCGCTCTCCCCACCCACCCCAGCGTAAGATGTGCAGCCTCTTTGGTTGCCAAGGAGACCTGCTTAAACATCAGCCTGGGGACTTCTATTCAAAGAACATCTTTTTAAAAAGCCCTTCTTTATTCTGACTTGGGGCACAAAGTACATTGAGGAGGGGGCGGTGTTAGTCTAGAATTCTTTCATTGGAGTCCTCGTGTGATATTTAGGTGTCGAGACAGCATTTTCATTCAACTTTAAGAGGAGAGGGGATTGCAGGGTATAATTGGTCCGAGAAGGGGTGAGGAGGAGGGATGAGGGAACGATTAACAGAACAGAATTTTTCCACGCACGAAATTTTGAATCATTAGAAGTGCTCATCTTACTATAAACAATGCTGTTTCTATGATAACTAAATTCTTATGCTTCATATCGTTTTAAAAACTTGTCATCAAAGGGTGCTGATGATCGAAAATGAGTGGATACCTTCTTGATATTAAAACTAAAAACAATTTGATCATATTCATTTTATGCATATTAATATGCATTTATATATGTTAGTGACAACACTGGATGGGTGTAGAATTTTTTTAGCATATGTACAGACATATATATATATATACTTAGAACTGGAAAGAACCATTGAGGTCATCTGGTCTCATTCCATTTTACAGATGAGAAAACTGAGGTGAGAAAAGTGATTTGCCTAAACCACAGAAGTGTGGAAGTGGCAGTTCAGCTTGAGGTCCTTCCTATAACTCTAAATCCAGGGAACAGTGTTGTGATGGCATAAATATTTATGCGAAACATGCTTATATTTATCTTCATTACAAACATATATTCATATATGTGTTTATCTATATCCATCACTATTGCTTCTGCATCTTTATTTAATTGTTCTTGGATATTTCATACTTGTGGATACTTTTTTTTTTTAACCTCCTTTGTTGGCCTCTCTGGCTGTGTGATCATTCAAATAATTTAAACTGCTTTTTCATCCCAATTCTATAACCAAGACAGGGGTGTTAGTAGCTCAGGCAAATTTAAATATATCCTCAGAGTGCTTTATTTTAGAAACATGAACAAAAATGTTGCCAACTTTTATATATTCAGATATCAGAATGAACATATATAGAGTTGGACCCATAATAAGTAAATAATGTCAATATAATAATTCACCTTTAGGTATTTATTTTCTTTGGAGATGGTAGTAAAGTGAGGATAGAGAAAGCTAGTTGTGTATATCTCTTTAGTTCTTCTAATAAATATAAACATGCCTAGCATAATTTCGTGATAGTCTTAAGAGGATGCTTACTAACTCTGGCAAGTATTTTTACCTGGGTTTCTCCTTGCCTGAGTTAAAATTTTTCATAGTATTGCCTCAGATCCCTATTGATTTGGCCTACAATACATGAACCGAGGGGATCATACTTCATATGACAATTACATTTCAGATTATTATATGTAATTCTTTCATCAGTTACACTACTTACCTAATAAAGACTCAGTGACTTCACATTGAAACCAGTGTTTACTTTGTTTTTGCCTTGCATTTTACTTTGTTCCATTTGTAAGCAAAGCAAAGTAATGATTTTCTTAATGTTTTATTAACTCTAAACTGATTATATAAGGATAGGTCATATAATCAATAGTGTTATTAATGATACAAACAAACTAAATTATGACTTATGAGAAACAAAATATAATAAAATGTAATCGAATATTATTGTGAGCAAAGGAAAAGGCAATTATGACCAATCTAGTCACAATAATTTGGAGTTTTCTGATTTATATTCGCTTAAAAATCAGCCATCTCTGCGCAAACAGGTAGCTCAGTGGATTGAGAGGGAAGGCCTAGAGACAGGAGATCCTAGAATCTGATCTGGCCTCAAACACTTCCTAGCTGTGTGATCCTGGGCAAGTCACTTGACCCCCATTGCCTAGCCCTTACTGCTCTTCTGCCTTGGAACCAATACACAGTATTGATTCTAAGATGGAAGGTAAG
>NW_025352907.1:0-7144 GCF_016433145.1 Gracilinanus agilis
AGAGGTTAAGTGACTTGCCCAGAGACATACAGCAATAAGTGTCTGAGGCCAGTTTTGAGTTCAATTTTTCCTGACTGTGGGCCCAATGCTCTACCCATTGCACCACCCTACCGCTATTCTCTTTTACATGTAGCCAGACTTCAAGATCTTCTTCTACTTTGATATAGAAAATATGAACTTGATATTGAGGGAGTAGAATCCCCAGAGAAATAAGAAGAGAAAAGTTGTGCAAGTTGATGCTGAGGTCTTATTTTATGTTTATTGTGTTGTGTCTACCCTTTGTGATTCCGTTTAAGGTTGCTGAGGTCTTTAAAAAAGAAATTCCAACCTTTGAGATCTAAAGTGGTAGCAGCAGACAGTTACTGTGTCAAGCAGAGATGAGAATGAGGGAAAAGGAAGAGAAAAGGGGAAAGAGAGGGTCTTCTTTTAGGAAATGGCCCTGGGTTATATTATGCGGATAATTCATTTCCATATTTGGAAAAATTATGTTTTCCATTTTAATTAATTCAAACAATTTGGGAGGTTGGTGGGGAAAAGACAGAAGGAAATGACTCCAGAAGTGTGGGCTAGACTTTAGCTAAATCAAATGCTTATGGAGCTTGGATTAAAGTTAGACACATAAATTAGCTCATTTTAAAGATGAGGAAACAGGGGGCAGCTGGGTAGCTCAGTGGATTGAGAGTCAAGCCTAGAGATGGGAGGTCCTAGGTTCAAATCAGACACTTCCCAGCTGTGTGACCCTGGGCAAGTCTCTTGACCCCCATTGCCCACCCTTACTACTCTTTTATATATATATATACATACATACACACACACACACATCTACAGGGAAGAAAAGAAAAAAAAATAATATAGAATGAATTGAATTGCATATTGCTGCTGTTGTGTTTCAGTTGTATCCAATTCTTCATGGCCCCATTGGGGGTTTTCTTGTCAAAGATACTTGTATAGTTCACCATTTCCTTTTCCAGCTCATTTTATAAATGAGGAAACTGAGGTAAATAGGGTTAAATGACTTGCCAAGAGCCATATAGCTAGTAAATGTCAGAAGCTAGATTTGAACTCAAAAAGATTTCCTGGTTTTAGGTCTGGCACTCTATCCACTAAGCCACACAGAATTTTTCTTTCTTTCTTTCTTTCTTTCTTTCTTTCTTTCTTTCTTTCTTTCTTTCTTTCTTTCTTTCTTTCTTTCTTTCTTTCTATCTGTTCATTTATATATTTATTGTTATGTTAATTTTCATTAAGATTTTTAAATTATTTAATTATTTTGTCTAGGCAAAAGGGCAGTTATCTTATTCAAAACACACCATCCAAATGGACTTTTGGGAAAAACCTCTCCCCCAAGTATGCCTCCCTCCTTCCTACTCCTACCTCACAGCCTAGTATCCATCTTAAAATACCCAAAGGGTATTCCATTTCCCTTGGACTTCAATGTAGTAAAATAAAGCTTGAGTTCATATTCTGTAACTCACCCTCCTTTTCCTATACTTTTTTTGTTTGTTTCTTTGTTTGTTTCTTTGTTGTTGTTGTTTTCTGCCCAGAAAACCAAAGGGGAGAATTTAGTCAAAAGCGGATTTTTCATGGGGCATTAATTATTAAAGAAAAGTTACCAAAGTGTTTGTTTCCCAGACTACTTCTCCAGTAGTGGGATTCATGGTGAGTTCATCACTAAGAATTACTCAGAGAGCAGCATGACGGAACAGCTGTTATTGACCACCAGCAACTGCAAAAGACACTGGGAATAAATTTAGGATTGCTGGAGAGGAAGAAGAAATGAATCTTCCAGTTTATAAAGGGAGAGGGTGGGGAAGTGGGGGTGGGAATGAAGATCACACCCAACCCTGAGACCATAGGGTCTGGAAACTTCAAAGAAAGAAGGCAAGAGAACTCTAGAAATGTCACTTGGAGGTTATGGATTCACTCCAAGTGCCTGAAGGACAGATCATCCCAAATTCACCTTGCCTGGAGAGGGTACTCCACTTTAACTGGATGATTGGCTGTCCCAACAGCAAGGAAGTTCCTGGTGGCAGGGCAGGGATCACAGCCAACAGATACTCTTTAAACTGACAAAACTATTTTTAACACACTTGACAATTTGCAACTGAGAAAAGAGGGCTGAATCTTTTGAGGAGAGGAAGTAGAACAAACAAAGGAAGGAAATTTTTTTTTTAAAGTTCAATAATCTGGCCTTTACCTTAGTTGTTAGAGCTAAGTTGCCTCTAGCAAAATCCATGAGGGAATAATATATATATAAGTCTTATTCAAAATAATTTTAAAATGCATATTAGACCAAGACACACTCAAGATACAAAAAATAAGCAACAAAAATACATAGATAACAATTTAAGATGTTCCTTAAAGAAAGAATGAATAATTTAGATTACTAGAAGAATATTTAGTGCTCACGACTAGATGAAACCAAAAATAAATGATAATGCATACTATATTAATTGATGGATTTTATGCTAGACAAAACAAACTATCAAGGGGACACAGAGATCTGAACAAAATAATAACATGCATTTGTAGGAACAAAGGACCAAAAATTTGATGAAAATATCAAAAACTAGATAACAATGGAAAAGACTTTTTATAGTTTTCTACTATAAAATATAGTTTTCTACTATAAAGCAGTATAATCATTAAAGCTATATGGTTATTGTTCCTAGCTAAAAGAATTTTTAAATAGATCATTTGAACAGAAATAGTTGCACTAAATGACCCACCCAGTGTTCAATATATCTAAGAATATAAATTGCTTGAGAACTCTTTCACTTAGAAGATTTTCTAAGAAAACCAGAAAGCAATTGGGCAGAAATTGTCTAGATCCACATCTTAAAACATGTGTCTCAATAACCTCAAAGTGAATAGGTGAATTGAATGTTCAAGATTATAATTCAAATTTATAATCAAAATTCAAGATTATAATTAAAAAAACCTTCATCATTATGGCTGGGGTGGTGGTGGTAGCATTGCTGCTGTGCTGGTGAATTTGTAATCATAAAAGAGAGAAACACTTACAAAAAATAATTGAATTACAATGGCAGGAAATTAAAAACTTTTGCATGAACAAAATTAATTTGGATAGAACAAATGGTTAAAGCAGCTGAATGAGCTTCTGTCCAAAAAATGTTTGAAGCACTAATCAAAAGAGAATTACAAATCAAAATGAATCTCTGAGATTTTACCTCATACCCTATAAACTGACAAAACTGATAAAAACAGGGGGAGTCAATGTTGGAAGGGTTGTAGAAAGACAAATCCACATTGTTTAGAGAGTTACAAATTGATCTCTCTGGTAGGTGATGTCGATATATGCTAAAAACAATGGCTAAAACATCCAGTGACAAAAAGAAAGGGCAGCATAGATACCAAAAAGTTTTTACACTTTTTGTAGTAGTAACAAAATGGAAACAAAGTAGAAGTTCATTGATAGGGGAATGGCTGAACAAGTTAGTACAATATGATGAATATAGGGAAGTAGTAGAAGATTTAACATTAACTGTTGCAAAGAAAAGGAAGCAAAAAAGAGAAACATATTGACAGCAATAATGTAAAGGGAAAGAACCAAAACTACACAATTAAAAGAGAATTCTAGGAAGTTATGAATGTTTGGTCATTTAGAAAAAAATATGTGAAGAAACCCATTCCTCTCTGTGCAGTGGGATTAAAGATCAGTTTAAAGGTCTTCATTTATGGCAGACTTGGTTGGTTTGTTGGTTAATTTTACTGAACATTTTTTTCTCTTTTTTTTTTCAATTCTTTATTAAAAGGGATGATTTTTCAGGGATAGGATAGAAAACGGATATGCTAGGAAAATGTAGGGATGTTAAAATAAGAAAAAAAAAGATTAAACTGCCTTAGAGGCAGCTATCCTTCTGACTTCCTACCATTCTACAGATTTCTATATAACAGACTTGCTTTGGAGAAAGTTGAGGATTTATGATTGTTGTTGAGAGAAAAGTTCTTTATAAATCCTACAGTGGTCTATAAATCTGAACTGTTGTTATTCAGTGGGATGATTATTATTATTGGTCACACAGTCCTGAAACATCAGCTACTCCTGTGCTAGCAAACTAGAGAACAAGGACATGTAATGACCTGATGAATTAAGTCAACAAAGACAATCTTAACCATTTGGAGAATTCAGATCTCTCAATCCTTCTTTGATTTTTCCCCATATTGTTAAGTGTTTCATATGATTGACAAGCCCAGGACCCAAGTTATTGGGGTAATTATTACAACTCTCTTCTTCACGGAATCCATGCACATCCACGAGTAATTTCTCAAAATTATCCAACATGAGATCAGTCAAAGCCCTAGCACAGTGATGGGCAAATATTTTAAAGAGGGGGTCAAAAGAAAGGAAATGCTCAACTGTCAGTCTGTTTCTAAGGCAACTCTTTCAAAGTTTCATTGTATTGTATCCTACTCGCTGTATTCATCATATTAGGAATAATATCACACAGTCAGAGAGAACATTTCAGGGGGCTGCATCTGGTCCACGGACTGTAGCTTGCCCATCACTGCCCCTAGCACATGGAAGGTCAACCCCAAATACCATTATGTCTGTGTTAGGCTTATTTTCAAAGAGAAAAAGGGCATGATAGCTTATGGATAAGTCTTCATGGTTAATAGTGAACTATTTCCAAGTCAATTGATCAAAAAGTATTTATTTGACACCTACTATGTGCTACGCAGTGAGGATAATGATAATATTACTATTATTACTACTACTATCACTACCACCACCACTACTGTTATTACTACTACACATTTATATAGTTTTAACTATTATAAACCACTTTATACATGTTGACTCATTTGATCCTCAGGACATGTCTCTGAACTACTCTGTTCATTTTGCAGATGAGGAAATAGAAGTACATAGAGGTTGTTTGCTGACCATAGTCACAGAGATGAGGGAGGTCTTATTATCCTCACTAATGCTGAATTAAGTGATTTGCCCAATGACACAGAGTTGATAAGTGCACAAGGCTGGATTTGAACTTAGGTCTACCTGGCTCTAAGTCACAAGTTTTATCTCCTGTGCCCTACAGCTGCCTTCAAAGAATGAAACATGCCTACTTTCAAGAGACATGCATCCTAAGATTAGTCAAATACATATATAAGGGACAGCTAGGTGGCTCAGTGGATAAAGTTGAGTGGTCCTGGGTTCTAATTTGGCCCCAGACACTTCCTAGTTATGTGATCCTGAGCAAGTTACCTAACCCTCATTACCTGGCCCTTACCATTCTTCTGCCTTGGAACTGATACCTAATATTGGTTCTAAGAGAGAAGGTAGTGATTTGAAAATAGATAAAAATATGCAACATAAGTAGAAAATGAATGAAAACAAATATACCCAAAGTTATTAAATAGGAAATAAATTGGGAAGTACAGACATACTACTTACTAAGGTGCTCACTGCCACAAGTTGGGAAGGCATCCCATTGTGTATGGAAGGATCTTCTCACCTATTAATCCATGTCCTTAACACTACCTGCTCAAATGAATCAAGAGCCCAGTTGGGCTTCTTAATTGGAATAGGCATCCCAATCAGAGCTAGCCATAATGGTCACTGAGCTACCAAGCTATCATATTTGTAGAATTTCCTGGGTGCTCTTCTCTATTCTTACTTCCCTTTCAAAAACAAAATCAAGAATATTCTTTTCAAAATCCTTACTTTTCCTTCCCAGGGGTCCATGGACCAGTAATCGCCATGGAAACTTCTCTTTCTTTTAAGCCTTTACTTTCTGGACTATAAGACAAAAAAGGATAAGGGCTAGGCAAACAGGATTAAATGACTTACCTACAATCACACAGCTAAAAAGTTTCTGAGGCAGATTTGAACTGAAGTCCTTTTGACTACAGGCCTAGCACTCTATCCACTGTGCCACATTATTGTCCCCACAATTTCTCAGAGAAGCAAAGAAGGAAAGAGAAAAATGGAAGATAAAGACAATTATAACTAATCAAATCAGACTGAAATGTCTCTAAATTCTTTAACACTAGTAGTAAGCTCTACTCAATTGGGGGAGGAGGCAGGGTGCAGCACATGGATCCAAATCCCTACTCTGAATCAATACTACCAATACAACCTTGGGCAATTAACGAAAGGTCTTGAGCCTCAGTTTCATCCTCTAAAAAATAAGGAGGAAGGGATAAATGGACTTGAAGTTCTTTTTCAATGTGAAATCTCTGAAATTAACCAGAAGAGAAAAAAATAAGTAAGAAAAAAATTATGTTTGTTATTGTTTAGTTACTTGCTTTTTGTGACCCCATTTGGGATTTTCCTGGCATTTTCTTCTCCAGTTCATTTTACAGATAAGTAAACTGAGGCAAACAGAGTTTATAGGCAAACAGACTTACCCAGAGTCACAAAGCTAGTATTTGAGACCAGATTTGAACTTGGGTCTTCCTGACTCCAGACCTGGTAGTCTATCTACTCTACCACCTAGCTACCCTGTTATGTATGTTTGTGTATATACAAAAATCATGTTAAATTTTAGCATCAGCTTATTTTTCAATAGAGCATAACTTTACATCAATAGTTAGACTGAAAAAAACTGTCATTAGTTGGTTTATTGTGCAACCCCAAATGCCGCAAATACCTCCTCCTAGAACCCACAAAAACTCTTTAATCAAATTCTCCAAGAGACAAACATTCATTGGGATTTAATCATGCTTCTTTATTCGTTAGAAACACTAGTTAAATGTTCCTGCTATGTCTAGTTAAAGCAACTACTGATCAGAAAGCATTACATTCCTGTGCACTTGAGGTGGGAATGGGGATGAAAAGAATGCATAACAAAGAGTGGTCCCTTTATTTTCTGCAACAAATAATGGGAATAGAGTAGTGCTTTACTTCTGTCTTATATGAAGAAATCACAGACCAATTAGCCCATTCACTTGGGCCATTTTGGTGCCAAACTCCAGCTGGCTGATCTGGCTGCATGACTGGTACAGATGGTGAGGACCAGTGACTGTGAAATTATTAAGATCTGAAATGATCTGCTCGGCCACGCTACAGTCAGATTCACTCATCACAAGTGGACATAGACCAAGCTTCTCTGCCTATGGAGGTGTTTATGACTCACGGATGTGGTTATACAGATGCAGCTGCTCCATTTTCTCATGGGAG
>NW_025352908.1:0-7380 GCF_016433145.1 Gracilinanus agilis
TGGAGGTCTTTCCAGTTCACATGGAATAGCTCTAGTTCATTATCCCTTTTAGCACAATAGTATTCCATCACCAACAGATACCACAATTTGTTCAGCCATTTCCCAATCAAACGGCGTCCCCTCATTTTCCAATTTTTTGCCACCACAAAGCTTGGCTCTAAATATTTTTGTATAAGTATTTTTCCTGATTATTTCTTTGGGGTACAGACCCAGAGTATTATGGCTGAGTCAAAGGGAAGGCCTTCATTTAGAGCCCTTTGGGCATATTTGTAAATTGCCTTCCAGAATGTTTGGATCAATTCATAATTCCACCAGCAGTTCATTCGTGTCCCAATTTTACCATATCTTCTCCAACATTTATTACTGTCCTTTGCTTTCATATTAGCCAGTCTGCTAGGCATGAAGTGGTACACTTGGAGTTGTTTTGGTTTGCATTACTTTAAGAGATATTTAGAATACTTTTTCATGTGTTTATTGATAGAGTTGATTTCTTTATCTGAAAACTGCCTATTCATGTTCCTTGCCCATTTATCAATTGGGGAATGGCTTGATTTTTTGAACAATTGATTTAGTTCCTTATATATTTGAGAAATTATATCTTTGTCAGAGGTTTTTGTTATTAATATTTTCCTAACTAGTTGCTTCCCTTCTAATTTTTGATGCATTGGTTTTGATTATATAAAAACTTTTAATTTAATGTAATCAAAATTATTCATTTTACATTTTGTGATATTTTCTATTTCTAGTTTGGTTATAAAGTCTTTTTGTTACCAGAGATCTGACAAGTATGCTATTCTATGTTCACCTAATTTACTTAAAGTTTCCTTCTTTATATTTAAGTCATTTATTCATTCAGAATTTATTTTGGTATAGGGTATGAGATGTTGATGTAGACCTAATCTTTCCCATACAATTTTCCAATTTTCCCAGCAGTTTTTCTCAAACAGTGTGTTCATATCCCAAAAGTTGGGCTCTTAGGGTTTATTGTATACTATTTTGCTGAGCACATTTGCCCCAAGTCTATTCCACTGATCCTCCCTTCTGTCTCTTAGCTAGTACCATATTGTTTTGATGACCACTGCTTTACAGTATAGTTTAAGTTCTGGTACCGCTAGGCTCCCCTCCTTCATATTTTGTTTTCATTATTTTCCTTGATATTCTTGATCTTTTATTCTTCCAAATGAACTTTACTCTATTTTTTTCTAATTCAATTTAAAAAGTTCTTGGTAGGTTGATAGGTATGGCACTGAATAAGTAAATTAATTTGGGTAAGGTGGTCATTTTTGTTATGTTAGCCCATCCTACCCATGAACAATTAATGTTTTTGCAAATATTGAAGTCTAGTTTTAATTGTGTGGAAAGTGTTTTGTAGTTGTGTTTACATATTTCCTGTGTTTTTCTTGGCAAATATATTCCTAAATATTTTAATTTGTGATTTTAAATGGAATTTCTCTTTCTAACTCTTGCTGCTAAGTTGTGTTGGAAATATATAGAAATGCTGATGATTTATGTGTGTTTATTTTGTATCCTGCAACTTTGCTGAAGTTGTTGATTATTTCCACTAGCTTTTTAGTTGATTCTGTAAGATTCTTAATGTAATCAGTGGTTCCAAAACTTTTTGGCCTTCCACTCCCTTTCCAGAAAAAAATATTACTTAGCCCCCCTCCCCATCACATACTATCACCACCCCCAAATGCACCTGTGGCCATCATCACCCCCCCCATCACTGCAGCACCCACCAGGGGGAGGTGGCACTCACTTTGGGAATCACTATGTAGACCATGATATCATCTTCAGAGTGATAGCTTTGTCTTCTCATTGTCTATTTTAATACCTCCAATTTCTTTTTCTTCTCTAATTACTACTACTAGTGTTTCTAGTACAATGTTAAATAATAGAGGTGATAATGGGCATTCTTGCTATTGCAGATGATACTTGCTGATGGTTTTAAATATATACTGTTTATTATTTTTAGGAAAGGTCCTTCTATTCCTATACTTTCTAGTGTTTTCAGTAGGAATGACTGTTGTATTTTGTCAAAGGCTTTTTCTGCATCTATTGACATAATCATGTGATTTCTATTGGTTTGGTTGTTGATGTGGTCAATTATGTAGATGGTTTTCCTAATATTAAATCACCCTTGCATTCCTGGCATAAATCCCAATTGATCATAGTGAATAATCCTCATCATCACTTGCTGGAGTCTTTTCTGCTAGTATTCTATTTAAGGTTTTTGCATCTATATTCATTAAAGAGATTAGTGTGGTTTTGGTCTGCCTGGCTTTGGAATCAGTACAATATTTGTGTCATGAGAAGGAATTTATTAGAACTCCCCCTCTGCTTATTGTGTCAAATAGTTTGTATAGTATTGGGATTAGTTCTTTAAATGTTTGATAGAATTCACATGTGAATCCATCTGGCCATTGAAATTTTTTCTTAGGGAGTTCTTTGATGATTTCCTTGATTTCTTTTTCTGATATGGGATTATTTACGTATTCTATTTCCTATTCTGTTAATCTAGGTAGTTTATATTTTAATAAATATTCATCTGTATCACCTAAGTTGCCCTATTTGTTGCCATATAATTAGGCAAAATAGTTCTTAATTTCCTCTATTTCTGCTTCATAAGAGGTGAGATGACCTTTTCATATTTGATACTTTAATTTGGTTTTCTTTCCTTTTTTAATCAAATTAACATATATTTTATCTATTTAATTTGTTTTTTCAAAATACCAGCTCGTAATCTTATTAATTCAATAGTTTTTTACTTTCCATTTTATTAATTTCTCCTTTAATTTTTAGGATTTCCAATTTAATTTTATCTGGGGATTTTTAATTTGCCCTTTTTTAGTTTTTTTTTTTAATTTGCATGTCCAATTCATTGACCTCTTTCCTCTGTGATTTGTTTATATATGCACTCAGGGATATAAATTTTCCAATGAGTATGTCTTTGGTCTCATCCCATAGATTTTCATATGATATCTCCTCATTGTCATTCTCTTCAATGATATTATTCATTGTTTCTATGATTTGTTCTTTAACCAACCAGTTTTGGAGAATCATATTATTTAATTTCCAATTAATTTTTATTTGCCTCTCCATGTACCCTTACTATTATTTTTATTACGTTATGATCAGAAAAGTTCTCATTTATTATTTCTGCTTTTTTGCACTTGTTTGCCATGTTTCTATGACCTAGTACATGGTCACCCTTTGTGAATGTATCATGTACTGCTGAGAAGGTATATTCCTCTTTGTCCCTATTTATTTTTCTCCATATATCTATTAACTCTAATTTTTATTAATTTCATTCACATCTCTTACCTCTTTCTGTCAGAGACCAAGGATCAAAACCTAAAAACCATAGAGACCATAGAAACAAAACTTAGTGAAGGGTTTCCCAAGAAACGAAACTTATGTTAGGAATAGAAACTTATCCAGCTTCATCCGGGATAGGCGTGGCGAGACCAATGGCCTGAAACCATTGGAAAATTCCTTACCCCAGCCCTAGAAGCATATAAACCCACTCCCTGCACACAATAAACGAGCCTTGTCACAATTAAGACTGATTTGTCTTTATTGCGCCTCGGTCTCCCTTCTCTCCCCCTATGGTTCTTCCAGGTGGCTGACTCACGGGTCTCTCGCGGTTGTATCCGGCTGGATCCGGATATCTTTCTTATTGATTTTTGTGTTTCATTTATCTAGATCTGATAGGGGAAGGTTCAGATGCCTCACTAGTATAGTTTTCCTATCTATTTCCTCCTTAACTTCCAAT
This sequence comes from Gracilinanus agilis, assembly GCF_016433145.1. Taxonomy (NCBI): domain Eukaryota; kingdom Metazoa; phylum Chordata; class Mammalia; order Didelphimorphia; family Didelphidae; genus Gracilinanus; species Gracilinanus agilis. The sequence continues at coordinate 3,776 of NW_025352908.1, forward strand.
ATTTTCTCCTTTAAAATTTTGGATGCTATAACACTAGGTGCATACATATTGAGTATTGCTATTTCCTCATTGTCTATACTGCCTTTTCTCAAGATGTAATTATCTTCCATATCTCTTTTAATAAAATCTATTTATACTTTGACTTTGTCAGATATCATGATTGTGACTCCTATCTTCTTTTTCTCAGTTGATGTCCAATAAAATTTATTCTACCCTCTTACCTTTACCCTGTGTATATCTACCTGCCTCATGTGTGTTTCTTATAGACAACACATTGTAGGATTTTAGTTTCTAACCACTCTGCTATCTGCTTCCATTTTATGGATGAGTTCATCCCATTTGCATTTAGAGTTATAATTAGCAACTGGGTATTCCCCATCATCTTGATTTCCTCTTTTACTCCTACCGTTTCTTCTTTTACTATTTCCTTCTATACCAGTGTTTTACTTTTAATAAGTCCTCCTAATCCCCTACACTTATTTTACTTCCCTTCCCACCTCCTCCCTTCTTATTCCCATCAAATTTTTCTTTAAGGTCTATTAAATTCCCTCCCCCAACTCTTTCGCTCCTTTTTTGGTATTCCTTGCCACACACACCGCCCCATGGTTTTCCCCTCTCAACTTCCCTATAGGGTAAGATAGAATTCTTTGCCCAATGGATCTAGATGCTCTTCTCTCTCAGAATTCATTCCACTGAGAGTAAAGTTTAAGTATTACCTATTAGTAATCTCTTACTCTCATTCTTAAAATAGTATTATTCCCCTCATCCTCCAATGGGCTTATTTATGTGGTATAATTTATGCTATTTTTCTTCTTCCTTCAAGTTTCTCTTGGTGCCATCTTCTATGCCCCCCCTTTTTTAACATACCATCTTAAACTACGTAGTCTCCCAACCTCTACCTATAAATAATTATTCTATCTACTATGATAGTGAAAACAATCTTTAATTTTCTATATAGGAATATAAACAATTTGACCTCACTGAAGCCTTTAAATTTTTTTCCCTTTCTCTTTACCTTTTCATATTTCTCTTGGATTTTGTATTTGGAAATCAAATTTTCCATTTAGATCTGGTCTTTTCTTTACAAATACTTAGAAATCCTCTATTTTATTAAATGTCCATACTTTCAGCTGGAAGTATATAGTCAGTTTTTTTTTTTAAACCCCTAACTTCTGTGTATTGGCTCCTTGGTGGAAGAGTGGTAGGGTTGGGCAATAAGGGTCAAATGACTTTCCCAGGGTCACATAGCTGGGAAGTGTCTGAGGCCTTATTTGAACCTAGGACCTCCCATCTCTAGGTCTGAATCGCAATCCACTGAGCTACCCAGCTGCCCCTATATAGTCAGTTTTGATGGGTAGGTGATCATTGGTTGTAGACCCAATTCTCTTGCCTTTCTGAATATCATATACCAAGTCTTGGGGTTCTTTAGCATGGAAACTACCATATCCTGTGTAATCCTTCCTGGGGCTCCTTGATATATGAATTGTCTTTCTTTGGCTTCTTCCAATATTTTCTCCATGGCTTGGAAGTTCTTGAATTCAGCAATTTCATTTCTGGGAGTTGCTTTTTGAGGATTTAATGTAGAGGGTGATCTATGGACTCTTTCAATGTCTATTTTGCCCTCTTGTTCAGGAATATCAAAGAAGTTTTCTTGGATAATTTCTTGTAATATGATGTCATGACTTCTGTTTTTTTTTCTAGTTTTTCAGGTATACCAGTGATTCCCAAAATGGGAGCCACCACCCCTTGGTGGGTGCTACAACTATCCAGGGGGTTGGTGATGGCCACAGGTGCATTTGTCTTTCGTATTAATTGCTATTAAAACTTTTAAAAATTTAATTTCAGGGGGTGCTAAGTAATATTTTTTTCTGGAAAGGGGACAGTAGGCCAAAAATATTTGGGAACCACTGAGGTAGACAAATGATTCTCAAATTGTCTCTCCTGCGCCTGTTTTCCAAGTCAGTTATTTTTCCAATGAGGTATTTCATGCTTCATCCTATTTTTTCATTCTTTTGATTTTGCTTTATTAATTCTTGCTGTCTTGTAAGATCATTAGCTTCTGCTTGCCCAATTCTAGTCTTTAAAAACTGGTTTTCAGCTATGATCTTTTGATTTTCCTTTTTGGTTTAGTATAACCTCCTTTTCATGGCTTCCAGCAGATGAATTCTGATCTCCAATTTGCTTATTACTGCATGTGATTTCTGTGTTTCTTTTTCTAAGTGGGGGGTTCTGTCTTTTAAACAGTTATTTTGTTTTTTAATTACTTGAATTTTTATTTCCCACCTTTCTTCTCAAGTTTCTTCTCTTTCTTACTTTGTTCTTGAACTCCATTTTGAGTTCCTTGAGAGTTTGTGACCAATTTCCATTTTTTAAACAAGTTTGGATGTTTGTTTGTTTGTAACTCTTTGCTGAGCCCCTGTACTCTGCTCCTTTTCTCCATAGGAATTATCAAATGTCAAAGACTTTATTTGTTGTATCTTATGTTTTTAGGTATTTTTGGATTGTAGTTCTTGGGTTGGTGGCCATTGCTGTGTTACTTTTAACTTTCCTTCTCAGACAGAAGTCTAAGTGAGGAGGGCAGGCAATTCTCAGTGTAGGGAGCTACAGAGCAGTTTTTTCCCTGAGGCTCTATTTCCAATCTCTGCAGTGTCTGCTGTGGGCATCCTGTCTCTGCACTATCCCTGCTCCCACACTCCATGCTTTTCAGCCTCTGACCCCAAGTCCCACTGCCAAGGCTTTGCATTGTTCTCAAGGGTAACTCTGTGGTACCCTCACCCAGCCACTAAGAATTTAGAGGTTAACCAACCCTCACTCTGGCTCCAGTGCAGTAGGTTGAGTGGGGAAGGAGTGATCAGATTGCACTTTGATACGTGTAATTTTACGCCCTAATAGCATGGAAATGCCCAATCCCTGCATACCTTCAAGGCTGCTCTCTGTGACAGAGCCCCTTCAGTTATCTGATTTTGATTTTTTGTCCTTTTGAGATACTTTATTTGTGGATTTTAAAATTAGTATCCAATAAATAAATATTATATGTAATAATGTTGTTATTAATATTAAACTAACAAAATAGGCCTAACTAAAAGGTACTAACTAACCAGCTTGCCAGAGCCAAAAGAGAAAGAATGAGGAGGAGTCTCAGAACTCATATAAACATGACCATGCAAACATAAACAAAAGGAAAAGCATTATAGGTAACACATAAAGGATTTCTGGACAATGTAGTCTTTAGGAGTTCAAGATTTTACAACTATACATGTTGTGACTAGTAGTTTGGAGAGTCGTGAAGATCCTTCTACTCTGCAGCCATCATAGCCAGTAAGTCAGAAGTTTTTATTTGTTTTGGGGTTTTGGTTTGATTAAAAAAATTTATATGTAACTTCCTTGATAACTGATATAATTATTGGGAGGATCAAGTGACCTATGGAGTAAGTCCTGGATTTGAGTTTTGATTCTGACCTTTATTAGCCATGTGACAATGGTCATATCATATAAACTCTCCCATCCTCAGTTTTCTTATCTGAAAATTGAGAATTGTATTAGCACATATCTCAATAAATTGTTCAAAAGGTATGGAAAGTATTTTCCAGATCTTAAGATATATA
>NW_025352909.1:0-4138 GCF_016433145.1 Gracilinanus agilis
CTCTCTCTCTCTCTCTCTCTCTCTCTCTGAATCTCTCTGAATCTTTCATTCTTTTTTCCTCTCTACCTCTCTCCTTCTTCCTTTCTCATCTTTCCTTTTCTTCTCCTTTTCCTTCCTTACTGAATTATCCATTTCAGCTGCGCCAGGTTTTACTGTTGAATTCTATTAAGTTTACAATCCATTAAAATCCTGTTTGTTTCTACACACAAGTTGTTACTTAGCCATGTAGCCTTCATCTTGTACCTCTCCAGTTATTTTTAACCCAATCGTATGATTTTGATTTTATCCTTGCTATCAGGTTTGATTTGATTAGTTTTGGGCCATTGTTAAGCCTGTTGAGATTTTTTAAAACCATAATTCTTTATTTAATATGTAAGTCATCTCTTCTGGTTTTATGTTTTCACATTTGATAAAACACCATTTATTCCATCATCTAATCCCTCAAGAGAACATTGAACAGAATGGACGCCATATAGACTTGAATTCAGGGCAGAGATTGTTTTGTTTCTATCTTTGTATGGAGGCAGCTAGTTGGTGCAGTGGATAGAGCACTGGGCTTAGAATCTGGAAGACCAGAATTCAGATCTACCCTCTGGCACTTACTGGCTGTGTGCCCTTGGTCAAATCATTTAACTCCTGGCAGTCTAACTCAGGTTCTTCAATGTAAAATGGAGATATTAATAGCAAATGCTTCCCAGGATTGTTGTAAAGTTCAAATGAGATACTATAGGTATATGTAAAGTACTCAGCACAGTGTCTGGCACATAGTAGGTTTTATATAAATGTTATCTATATCTTGTCTCCTCTTCCCTGCTTTCTCTAAAGTACTTTGGAACTTTGTAAACACTAAATAAACCTTTGTTGATTGATCTAGAATAAAGCAAAGCCTTTCAGCATTAATCCACTAGAAAATTCTCTCCAGTTTGCTATTGATCCATTAATCATTGGTTCTGGTCTTTCAACCAGCTCCACCTAAGGATACTATCACCCTACCTACATCTCTCCACAGTTTCTTTCAGGACCTTGGAATGTACTTTGTCCAGGTGTAGTGAATTGAACTTATTCATTGGCAGTGCCTAGCTTCCTTCTTACCACCTCTACTTATCTTGAGTTTCAATTCTCTGTTAACCGTTCTCCTTCCAACCTTCCTTTATCTTGAAACTCGGATTTCCTTTCTCCCACAATCTAGTCTGGGTCAGACCTTGTCAGCCTTTCCCTTCCTTATCTGTCACAGACTCCACGATGATATGCTCACTTCCTCCCAAGGTTTCACATCATTTCTACTTTGTCAATGAGTTCCTCCTATCTATCAGTCCTTTATTTGCTCACCCTCCCTTTGGAAGAATGTACTAGTTGATAGTAAAAGCACATTAAGATTTGTTCAGCTGTTCTGATTTGAGAAGAGAGAAAACTCCAGCAGATTTCTGGATAACTCAAGTTTGCCCCGACTCCTCTATCACCAATGCCAGTTTTGTGGTCTATTTCCAAAACTCCTAGTCTGTTTTCATAATCAGCTGGATGAGAGGTAGTTTGTTGCCACCACCCTATGGTTTCTTTTTTTCTTTCTCCATTGTTATTTTTTTTTTTTAATCCAGAGTTCCCCCTCTGCTTTGTGGATTACCTCACTGAAATGTATCTTCTCATGTATAGTGCCATTCTACCACTCCACTTATCTAATCAGATATTTTGAATCAGATAGATATACATATACATAAATATGCATACATATATATATATGTTATACACACACACACACACACACTTTTTTATTGTGGTCGCCCAAGTCTTGATACTAGTGAGGTCAAATTTACCCCCTTTCAATAAGAAAATTGATAAGGGAAAGGGAGAGAGCATGAAATATCTTACTGGTCAATTTTAATACAACAAGTATTTATTATCTTACTGATCAATTTTCCTATAGTTTTCTATAGGAAATGGGCATTCATTATATTCCCTTGAAATGGGAAGAGTAAGTCTAATATTCTAGAATTCGAACTCATTTTTTTCTTTTAGAAACAGATAATCTAAGACAGATGAACATGCGTAAAGGTTACCAGAATTTGTATGTCACATAATCCTAGTAGGATACACACATACACCTCCCCTAACCCCAATCCCTTCAGGCAAGGACTCTTTCATTTTTGTATTTGTATCCTCTTCGATTAGCACAGTTCCCAGCACTTTGTAGGCACTTACTAAATGATGGTTGATGGATCACAAGGTGTCCAGATGCTACCTCAAGAGTCCATTTAAATTATTTAGTCCCAGAAATGCTTTTTTCTTTTTTTTTTTCTTTTGGTCATAAATTTTCCATTTTGGCTGCCTAGACAGCGCCAAACCCTTGGATAAGCGTCAAACACCAATTTCACTGTTGAGCCAAGACTAGTATGTTTGCTTGTTTGTCAGGGGAAGAAAACAGAAACATTTCTGGGTTCTTAGTTAAGTGGGAGAAAGGGGAAGTACAGGAAAGCAAGAGGAAGCTAAAGGATCAGAGAAGAAAATAACTAGGAATAAAGCAGGGTTTTGGGTGGGGAGCAGAGGAATGGTTAAGGGTGTAGAGAAATACAGAGAAGATAATTCTAGGGAATGGAGAGCAAAAAAGAAGGAACTAGATTTGGGATGGAGGTGGAAAAGTCCAGGAATTCACTTGATTCCTTAGGATAACAGGATATTCACAGAAATATTTACTTATATAATAAATAGCATATTTTTTAATATCACAAACCAGTTCATCAGACATTTTATAAGGGTCAGAGATAAAAATGAAACAGTCCCTCAAGAAGCCGGCATGCTACTGAGCTAAAAAGTGAATGGTCAGGGGGCAGTTGGGTAGCTCAGTGGATTGAGAGTCAGGCCTAGAGATGGGAGGTCCTGGGTTCAAATCCGGCCTCAGACACTTCCCAGCTGTGTGACCTTGGGCAAGTCACTTGACCCCCATTGCCCACCCTTACCACTCTTCCACCAAGGAGCCAATACACAGAAGTTAAGGGTTAAAAAAAAAGTGAATGGTTAACAAATCTAGGGGCTTACATTCTATCGGGCTGAAAAAAGGTCTATAGCTAGTATAAGAGCAATACAGTGCAATTCAGTATATCAATATTTCAGTTCCATGGAGTTGATTTCCTTTTCTATTTTTTAAATGTTCGCGTAGGTCATGGAATAGCCAAGGGATACACTGAGTAGAATGCCAGTTCTGGAGTTAGAAGATTCATCTTCCTGAGTTCAAATCTGGCCTTAGATAATTACTAGCTGTGAAACCCTGGGAAAATCACTACACCTTCTCTACCTCAGTTTCCTTATCTGTAAAATAAGCTGGAGGAGGAGATGGCAAACCACTCCAGTATTTTAGTTGTGTGTCTCTAGGCAAGTCACTTCCCCCTGCCTACCTCACTTTCCTCATCTGTAAAATGAGCTGGAGAAGGAAATGGCATATTATTCCAATGTTTTTGCCAAGAAAACCCCAAATAGAGTCACAGAAAGTCGAACATGACTGAAAACAAGTAAACAACACCACAGCATGTCATGGAGACAGAGACTGGGAAGGGAATTGGTCTGTCCTCCTAGGATACAATGGAAGCTCTTCATAAAACTGATGAAAGATAATAGTGAGACCCAACTGATAGCGTGGACATCCTGCTTTACCATGTATAAGGACTGGCTATTTTACTGGCAGACTAACAGAATTATAAGGAACCTTTGAGGCTGGTAAAATAAATGGGTTTCTGAGCAAAATTCCCCTTATAACACTGTCAAGAAGTAGTCACCTGACCTGTTCTTGAAGATGTCCTGGAAGGGGATGGCTATGATTGAAAGAGTCAATCTGTCCCACTTTTGGAAAGGTTTATTATGGGCAAATTTTTCCTTAGGTGTTGCTGAAACTCTCCTCTCATCAGCTCTTCCCCATTTGCACCTCATTCCGCTCACTGGAATCAAACTAACACATCTAATCCAATTTCCCTAGAGCAGCCCTCTAAGTACTTCAAGACAACTAGCATTTCTTCCCTGTCATACAATAAAGACCTGCAAATGACAATACTACTAATAACAACATAATAACAATGATAGAGAGGGAGATAGCCTCGGTAAGGCTTTCTCTCTCTCTCTCTCTCTCTCTTTCTCTCTCTCTCCTCTCTTTTCC
>NW_025352910.1:0-7993 GCF_016433145.1 Gracilinanus agilis
GGGGAGGGGGCAGGAGAAGGGATGGATTCAGAGGTAAGAGGCAGGGGGACTCAATTTGTTTTGATCCAACAAACATTTATGAAAAGTCTGCTATGTGTCAGGCATGGGGATACAAAGCCAAGAATAAAAATAGTCCCTGCCCTCAAGGAGCTTACATTCTACTGAGAGGGTACCACACATAAAGAGAGGAGTAAATCTAGGATAACTCGGAGAGGGTGAGAGCTCTAATAATTATAATAGCCAACATTTTTATAGCACTCTTAAAGTTCTTAAAGCATTTTATTTCATTTGCTACGATAAGAGCAGTTTAGGGATATCTGTCAGGATACATGAGCGGGACTTTTAAAGAAACAAGGAATTCCAAGAGGAGAAGATGAGGAGGGAGCAAATTTCAGTTTTAAGGAACAACTTCTATAAAAACAGAAGGAGGAGGTGAAATACCCAGTCAGTTCTGGACAAAACAAGTGGGGCAATTTGTGGTCACACAGCTAGGAAATGTCTGAGGCCAGATTTGAAACCAGGACCCCCGTCTCCAGGGTCGGCTCTCCATCCTGCCCCTAGCTGCTGCCCCAAACTCTTTATTTATGTTTTACCAAGCATCTGACCTCTCAGTGCCTCCCCAGAGTAGGTACAGTAAGCAGATTCCGACTCAAACCTCCTGGGTCCCAGGCTAGCCCTCAATATGTCACGGGGTCCTCCTAGGCAGTGTGAGTGTTGCCCAGGTACCAGGTGTGGGACCTGCCTTCAAGAGGTTTACAGTTTAGCTATGGAGCTAAGGAGGTCTATGAGTACCATCCACAGTAAGTGATGGAAGAATCCAGAGGAGAGGAAGGTCAGCGAAGGCTGGGAAAACCTTGCAGGCACACGTGACCCCTTGACTTGAGCCTTCAAGGATGGGTTGGATAGAGAGACCAAGGAGCAAAGGCCGGAGCTCCTCGTTGACCCTTCTCGTAGGCCCTCCTAACTGCCCCCCTTGCCCAAGCCTTTCCACTCACTGCCTTCCCCTTGCCCTGACTCCCCCCTTGCAGCATGGTCTCAGACGGCACCGTGGCCTTCTTCATCAGCATCATTCTGTTTATCGTACCCTCAGAGCTCCCCGACTTCTCCCAGCAGCAGGGTAAGTATTTGGCCATAAAGGAGGGAAGAAGAAAGGGAGATGGTGGGACAGAAATCAGCAAAATTTAGAGAAGGAAGAGATCTCAAAGCTATGTGACAATGTGTCCCCCTCCCTTCCTCCCTCCCACTTTTAGGTAGATAAAGCCCTCATTTTACAGAGGAGGTAAATAGAGGCCCCGAAGAGTGACAGTCACATACCCTTAGTTCTAGTTAGATGGGCACCAGAACCTGAGATTTCTGGGACCCAGCTTAGCGTTCCTTTCCTACTACACCCCAAGAGAAGGAATTCAACTCCAAGGCTCTTCCCAATAGCTGGGCAGAGGCTCTAGAATGGGGTCCTCTAGGGGAGAACGGAACACGTCACCCAAGGGGAGTTGTTTCAGTGACCGAGCTCCTCTTCTTGGGGACCAGGCTCCCAGAAGTTCAAGGCCCCGCCTGCCCTCCTCGACTGGAATACTGTGAACAAGAAAATGCCCTGGAATATCGTCTTCCTGCTGGGCGGAGGCTTTGCCCTGGCCAAGGGCAGTGAGGTAGGCAGAAGAGAAAAAAGAAACTGGGGGTGAACAATTAACTAGGCAGGGGGAGCTCACATGCCACAAGGGAGGAAATAACTTCTGTTCAGAAGTCTTGGGAGGAGGGATTGAAAGAAGTAATTGGATTACAGCCTAAAAGACTAGCATCATCTATTTTATAGATTTCATGCCATATATTTCACGTGCATGTGTGTATTATGTATACATGCCTGTATGTATATGTAACATCCACAACTGTGATTTCATCAGGGTAGGGACTTTCCAGTGAGACATCCCCTTTATATTAGGCAGTTAGGTGGCCCAGTGGATAAGAGAGCTGGGCTTGAAGCCAGGAAGACTCATCTTCCTGAATTCAAATCTGAGCTCAAATACTTATTAGCTGTGTGACCCTGGACAAGTCACTTAACCCCGTTTGCTTCAGTTTCCTCATCTGTAAAATGAATGGAAGAAAATTGCAAACCACTCTGGTATCTTTGCCAAGAAAACCCTAATAGGGTCACTCATGACTCGACAACACATTACCCCTGCCCTTGCCATCAACATTTCCCCCATTTTAGAGACCTTCAGAGAACAACAACCAAAAAAAAAAACCAGCAAGCAATTTTATAGATTTCAAAGCACTTTTACCCATATCTTATTTGGTTCTCACAACAATCCTATGAAGTCGGTACTATTATTTTTTTAAACCCTTCTCCTCTGTCTTGGAATTAATACTGAGTACTAGTTCCAAGGCAGAAGAGCAGTAAAGGGTAGGTAATGTGGGTTAAGTGATTTGGCCAGGGTCACACAGTTAGGAAGTATCTAAGGTCAGATTTGAACCCAAGACTTCCGCTCTCTAAACCAGTAGGTCCTATTATTATCCCCATTTTACAAGTAAGGAAACTGAGGCACATAGCAATAAAGAGTCTTTTGCCAGGGACACCAGATACCCAGTGTCTGAAACAGAATTCAAACTCAATTCTTCCTGACTCTACTCTCTCCACTGGTTGCCTCTGGGAAAAGAAAGCATATGCTTGTTCTCTGAAGTCAGAAGATCAGGTTCTGGGACGTTTGCTCAGCTTAATCCAATAATGTTGAGATCTATCCTTCCCTTTATCCCACCAGATGCTACCTGAGCTCAGAAGATTGCTTCCTTGGCAAGAAGTTAGAGTAGCCTCATTCCCTGCTATAGCCACAAGGGGACGACAGAATCACACTCATCCCAGCTTCTAGGGCGCCCAGGATGCACCAGTCGTACAGATCTTGTCCCAGGGTCCCCCACAGCCTCTCTAGGATCCATCTGAGCCAACTGAGAAGGGAGGAGGCTCCCAGAGCTCTCTGTGTCTCCCTCCTGTGACCCTGAACAAAGGGGACTTCCTCAGAATTCAGTCCTAGAAGGACCTTAGACAGTAGCCAACCCACACCCCCCTCCCTCCTCATGTACCATTGGGGAATCTGTGTATTTGATGGGAGGGGGTGGCATTGCCTAGTCACCTGACCTGGGCATGGATCCACCTTTCAATGGTCCCAGAAATTCTTTTCTCTCTGAGTTCTAGGTGGCAGAGAGATGGCTGCTAGAGTATACTGGTGGGGGAGAGGTGAGAAATGACCAGAATAGGGTCTCCCTTTCTGCTTAAGAGACCAGCTCAGACTGTACTCCTTCCCCTTGCCCCCAGCATGAGTGAGGGGAGGGAAGGAGGCACAACTAGCACAGGAATAATGATGACAGGTAGTAGAAGCTGAGACAACCAGGTGATCCCTCTTTCAAAGGATTACCTCTTCCCCATCTCTTTGCCCCTTACTTCCGCCATTTTGTTTCTGCATTGGAATGTTTCCCATTGTCTTGAGAAGTCTTTGGCACCAGGAAATATCTTGAGAAGTCTTTGGCACCAGGAAATATGGAGCCAGGAGATAATAGTCTGGTCTTCTCCCTGCCCTAGCTGGTCCTAGGTCAAGGAAGGGGCAGGGAGGGAGTAGGGCCTGGAACCCAGGTCTCTCCTTTCATTCTATTCTCTCTTCCTACTCAAATCATTAAATTCACCCTCTTGACCTGCCAAAATGGAATCAAGATTCCCCTTGCCTACCTTTTTTGCTTTTTTCCTTGGCAAAATAAAACGAAAATGGAAAGGGAACAATGTTCTTGTTCCAAAGCTCAGAGATCAGACACACAGCATCTTGGGGCAGCTAGGTGACTCCATGGATAGAGTGCTAGATTTCAGAGTCCTGAGTTCAAATATGGCCTCAGACACTTACTAACTAGTATAATCTTGGGCACATTATTTCACTCTGTTTGCCTCAGTTTCCTCATCTGTAAAATATGCTAGAGAAGGAAATGTCAAGCCACTCCAGGATCTCTGCCAGGAAAACCTCAAATGGTGTCGCAAAGACTTGAACACGAACCACGCAGCATGTTGGCCCGCCTAGGGCTCCTGGATGAGGTGAACATGTTCTCATAGTTGCTCGAGTCAGTGCCATGTCTCTTCCTATTCCTTGTGCCCCATAGGCATCGGGCCTGTCCCAGTGGCTGGGAAACAAGCTGACGCCGCTGCAGTCAATCCCTTCTCCAGCCATTGCCTTCATCCTTTGCCTCCTTGTGGCTACCTTCACTGAATGCACCAGTAATGTGGCCACCACCACCCTCTTCCTGCCCATCCTTGCTTCCATGGTAAGATACTGTTCTCCCCCATATCTCTGCCCATCCTGCCTTTTAGGAGTCCTTCTTCCCTCACGTCTCCTTTTCCCAGACTGACCTGGAGCCCGAAGTTTCTTAATTTCTAAACTAGGACCCCAAGATGTCTGCAATTTGTGGAAGGGAGTGCAGAATTCCCAACCTCCTTGAGCTGCCAAGCCCTGGTGACCTCTGGATGCCTGGCTCTTTGGCCCCTGACTCACCTCCACCCCCTACCCTTCCCACCCCCATTCCCTGTCCCAGCTGACATCACCAGATGAGAATCTAGTTGGTTGTTCTGTCATCCCCCTCCCCACCCCTCCCAATCTGAGTCTCGGTCACCCCTAAAGTGACCAGGTAAGATTTCTCACCAGGGGCGTCCCTGGGCCCCAGCCCTTTCAGGGAGCGTTCCCACAGCCCTTTGATGGAATCCCTGTGGTCCCTTTGAGATCAGTTTTATGGGCCCCTCCCCTCTCCACACCTGAAGGGCAGGTCAGCATAGTCATCCCCTTAAGGAGATCTAAGGCCCAGAAGGGTGAAGGGCCCCTCTTAGCTCACAAAGCACCTTCTTAAGTGGGGAACAAGCCCCAGAGCTCGGAATCCTGGGAGATTCAGTCCTGTCAGAGAATGTGGGGCCTAAAACTGGCCCCACCTCCACCTTCCTCTGTGACCTTGGCCAAGTCACTTTCCAGGACTCATCCTCAGCCTCCTCTCTTTATCTGTGAAATAATGGGATGGGATCTGGGGGTATGGTTAGGCCTCCTTCCCCTTCCTGCCTCCTCCTCACCTTACCTTTAGGAGGCCAAGACTTCCTGGTTCTTTCATTTCCCCCTACTATTTCCCTGTGGTTCTGACATCCCCTCCTGCTCTTTGTCTTCCTTGCTAGGCCCAGGCTATCTGCCTCAACCCACTCTATGTGATGCTCCCCTGCACCCTGTCAGCCTCGCTAGCCTTCATGCTCCCCGTGGCCACCCCACCTAATGCCATCGTCTTCTCCTATGGGCAACTCAAAGTGATTGACATGGTAAGTAGGGAAGAAGAAGGCAGGGTGGGAAATGCTCCCAGCATACATACAGACCCAATTCCATCCTCTCTTTTCTCTTATCCTGCTCCGTGAGAATAATCTAGTGTGAGTAGTGAGAGAAAGAGATGGAAGCAGAGGGTCCTTGTAGACCACAAGCCAGACACAAGACTCAGCTCAAATGCTCTCTCCTATATACTACCTTAGGTACCAATCACCTACTCTGCATGTGTCTTGTCTTTACCTGTTTACATACATGTTATCTCCCCCATTACTTCAGGGGAGGGGTCTACTTTTGTCTCTCTTTGCACCCCTAACTTTTAGCAGAGTGCCTGGAACATAGTAAACACCTAAAAAAACACTTGATTGACTGTTAGAAGACATGAAAAGGAGGCAGCTAGGTGGCTCAATGGATAGAGCACCAGGCCCAGAGTAAGGAAGACCTAGCTTCCAATCTGACCTCAGATAATTCCTAGTCATGTGAACCTAGGCAAGTCACTTAACCCCCTTTGCCCTTCAGTCTTAGAGTTACTGAGACAGAAAATAAGGGCTTAAAAAAAGGAGACATGAGAAGATCCCATTCTTAGAGTTCAGATGGAGATGCAAAGGAAAGAGGGTGATACAAACAGCACCTCAATTAGCCAGAGAGAAGGGCATCTGTTCTTCCCCCCTTCTCCAAAAACTATAGCATGGAACAGTCCAAAGAGTGATGAACTGGCTGTGGATTCACATCCCAACTCTGACACTTAATATCTGTAGGACCTTGGCAGGCAAGGGATTTCACCTTCCTTGGGTGCCTTAATTTCCTCATCTGTAAAATGAGAGCATTGGGCCAGATGGCTTCTGGGGGCTCTTCTAGCTTTAGAGCAGTGATTCCCAAAGTGGGCGCCACCGCCCCCTGGTGGGTGCTGCAGCGACCCAGGGAGGCGGTGATGGCCACACGTGCATTTGGGGGTGGTGAATAACTGTAAATGGGCAGTGATAGTATGTGACGGGGTGCTAAAAGTAATATTTTTTCTGGAAAGGGGGCAGTAGGCCAAAAAAGTTTGGGAACTTCTGCTTTAGAGCTATGGTCCTGAGCCATTTGCCTGTGATTCTACTTCTTCCCTCCCTTCCCTTGTCCCTAAAGAGTATAAGTTCCTTGAAGGGAGAAACTACTTTGAATCCCCCAGCACCTAGCAAAATGCTCTACTTATGAGAGACACTGAGGCATTTAATTAGTCTTTGTGGGTTAGGGTAGAATGGGATGGGACGGGAATAGAAGAGAAGAGATGGGATGGGAAAAGAAGAGTCAGGAAGGGATGGGATGAGAAGAAGAGATGAGATAGAATGGGATGGGATGGAATGAGATGAGATGGGACGAGATGGAATGGGAAGAGAAGAGAAGAAGTGGGATGGGAAAAAAAGGAATGGGATAAGATTGGATGAGGAAAAGAGATGAGATAGAATGGAATGGGATGGGATGGAATGGAATGAGATGGAAAGAGAAGTGGCATGGGATGAGAAGAGATGAAATAGAATGAGATGGGATGAGATAAGATAGATGGGATGTGAAGAGAAGAAAAGAGATGGGACAGGATGAGATAGGAAGAGGACAAATAGGATAGGATGGGAAGAGAATAAATAAGATAGGATAGGATGGGATGGAATGAGATGATATGGGATGAGAGGAGATAGGAAGAGAAGAAAAGAGGCAGGATGGGAGGGGACAGGATCCTATAGGAAAGTATTCTATAAAGTACATACCTTCTATCCTGAGCATGCCATCCCCAAGCAGGGAACCATTTTAGCTTCTCTCCAGACCATGATTAACGTCTCTGCCTCTGGATCCATCTTGACTATCTTGACTTTGAGAGGGATCTGGGGTACTTGGAAGAGGTCTAGAGGGAACCTATATAGATATACACTGGGATATAGACTACTATCCCCAATGAAAAAGTCCAATCACTGAGATTATTTCTCCCAGAGAAGAGAAGACTGAGGGAAAACTGAGTAATATTAGCAGGGAGATGGATACTGGCTTCAGGACTTCTTAGCTCCAGTGGTACACAATAGTGCTATATTTGGAGTCAAGAACTTAGAGTCCTTCCTCAGTCTCTTATTGGCTGTGTGGGTCCAAGTAAGTCATTTAACTTCTCAGCCTTTGTTTCCACATGTGTAAAATGGGTATAATATTAGTACCTACTTCACCCCTCTGGGTTGTTGTGAGGCTCAAGTGAGATAGTGTATGTGAAATACTTTGGAAACCATAAAGTGCTATAAAATATTAGCTATCAGATATTTAGTTGTGGGGTTTGCCATGGGACAGGTAGGACTTGGGTTTGACTGAAAGGACAATTTTCCAACAGCTGAAGAAGGCAGAGGTATGGTTTTTTCCTTCCAGAGCCATTAGAAGGAATCCTAAGCAAGCACATGTCCACGTGGCATTAAAGAGAGAATCTACCCAGGGAGCAGCTAGGTTACTCAACAAATTGAGAGCCAGGCCTGGACACAAGAGATCCTGGGTTCAAATCTAGAATCATACACTTGCTAGTTGTGTCACCCTGGGCAAGACACTTAACCACCATTGCCTACCCCTTGTCATTCTTCTGCCTTGGAACCAATACCCAGTATTGATTCTAAGATGGAAGAGAAGGAAGGAAGGAAGGAAGGAAGGAAGGAAGGAAGGAAGGAAGG
>NW_025352911.1:0-6908 GCF_016433145.1 Gracilinanus agilis
AAGATTATCAAGTGCTATTGCTTCTACTTTCACAACATCTCTTACATCTGTTTGGTCTTCTTTCTTCCCCCTAATCCTACCTTATTTAGCATCTTCCTGGACTTTTGCAATAGTTTCCCAATAGGTCTTTCCACCATCATTCTGTTTTCCCTTTCCAATCTAACCCTCTGTAAACTGACAGAAAAGGAGAGGGAACACACACACATACACATGTATCTTATACAAAGAGATGGACATGAGATCAGATATTTAGAGCTATTAGGAACCTTTAGAAACCATCATCATTTTATAGATGAGGAGACAAACACTCTAAAAAAGTGAAATTATTGGCCCAGTGTTGCCAAATAGTAAGTTTAATGTAGTATCTGAATCTGGTTCTCTGGTTCCAAACCCAGTAACTTTCCCACTGTAATACTGTTCACAATATTTTTAAATGGTGATGATACCCAAAATAATTTATAGAACTTAGGGCTATATCAAACTACTAAGAAAACCAAAGTGACTCCACTTTCCATGAACAGTTTCCACTCCAGAAATATCAAAACCAAACTAGGATAAGTTGGTCACCTGAAATCTCAACATCATGTTGATTGACTCAGTTTTCAATATTCAATATCTTCTCAACACCTCGTTGGCCTCACCCTTCCACTGGAAGGTTGGAGGATGGAGCACTAAGGTCCTCCCAAAGCCTTAGAGGTCCCCAAACTTCAAGAACTTTCCAGGTAACTCCCCATTCTCTATCAGCAACTCCACTTGGTTTCTATTCCTGGATAACATCATGCTTCTGAGCCAAGTACACCCAAATGGCTTCCCCTTCTCTCCCCCTTTCAGCTTCCTTTTGTGTTTCTTCCCCTATTGTATTATAAACATCTAAAGGGCAGGATTGTTGTTGTTGTTCATTTTTTTTAGCTGTGTCTGACTTTTCATTACCCTATTTGGGGTTTCTTGACAGTGATACTGAAGTGGTTTGCCATTTCCTTGTCCAGCTCATTTTACAGATGAGGAAACTGAGGCAAACAGGATAAGTGGCTTGCCCAGGGCCACATAGTGTCTGAGGTCAGATTTGAACTAGGGCAGCGTTGGTGAGGATTTTCAAGTTTGTGTGCCCAAACTGCAACTTCAAGCTGCCTGTGAGCTCCACATTACCCCAGAGAGCAGAGGGAGGAAGTGTTCCCTTTGTGGGACTAGACAGAAGGGCAGGGGATGCAAAAAATGTCCTCAGGCATTGGGAAGAGGGGGAACTGAGAAACCCCACCCCCTGCCAGCTGGGCACATGTACCAATGCTTCACCAATGCTGAACTAGGGTCTTCCTGACTCCAGGCCCAGTGTTTATTCACTGCTTCTTGAGGGCAGGGAATGTCTTTTTCTTATTTGTTTCCTCTGCTAAGCACAATGTCTGACACATAATAAGTACTTTAAAATGTTTATTAAATTAAATTATTAAGAAAGTACTTTACACTTTACAGAAATAGATAAAATAACAACAACAAAAAAATAGACAACTCCTTTGTTCAGAAATTTTCATTGTCTCTCCCTTGCCTACTAATGAAAAGCTTTTGCTTTTCAAGGTCTTCCACAATCTAGCACTGTCCTATCTCTTAGCGTTTATTTATATTATACACTACTATAGTCATACTACACTACTCTCTATCCTTTAAATACACACTATACTTTCCGGTCACCAAACCGTCATTCCCAATTTTTCTGATGTTTTGAAAGGCCTTTCTCTGCTTTTTCATTAATAAATTCATGCTCACTTTTTAAAGGTAGCACTGTGGAGTAAGTGTTGGACCTCGAGTCAGTAAGACATGAGTTCAAATCTGGCCTTAGACACTTATTAATTAGTGTATGACCCCCAAGTAAATCACTTAATTCCTGTTTGCTTCAGTTTCTCAAACTGTAAAATGGGGATAATAATAGTACCTACCTCCCAGGATTTCTGGAAGAATCAATTGAGATATTTGTAAAATGTCTGGCACAAAGTGGCCACTATATAAATGCTTATTTCTTTCCTTTCTTTCCTAAGGTTCAACTCAAATGCCATCTCCCTGAAACCTTCTCTAATTCCCTTTTTAGCTAATGATCTTTTCCCTCCACTATGACAAAGTCATTTATATTGCACCTCTCTAGAATTTTTTTTAAAATATAATATTGTGCTTCAGATATCCCTAACTTGAAAGACAGGTTCCCCAGAGAAAGTCAGCCTTAGATTCAAGGTATTCACTGACATAGTTCACAAGCCTCCATAGGTTTGTTTACTTTAACATTCAGTTTCCAGGTAGCTCCGTGTATAAGCCAGAAGCTCTTGTATAGCTCTTAGAGAAAAGTTGCCACCCTCACCCTCAGCCTCAGGGCCAGCAACAGCCCTAGAGAGACAAAAATGTGCCTTTTGGGTATTTTCCTTCTGCTTTTCCTTCATGAAGCTATTTTATAAAGGATCACAAAAAGTAATGTTTGTAAAGTGCTTAACACAGTAACTAGGTTGAAAAGCTTTTCTGACTTCAGGAAATTCTTTGCCTCAGTGCCAAGCTCATGAAGGGCCAGAGGGTCCACCCAGCTAACTAAAACTCTCAGTCTTAAAATTTTCTTTAAACTGAATTTTCAGAGTCCTGGGTCAGATAAAGGTCTCTGGGCTATTGGACACCAACTTACAGTTAGCATTCTCTAGACCTCCTGATTTTAATCTCTGATATTTTGGGGGGGTTGGTGTCGATTTCCATTTTTTTTTGTCTTCCCCCTCCCCTTCCACTGAATTTAGCATTTTATTTGGAGCTCCTGTTAAAAGCAGCAGCTCTGAATGCCCTCTACTTTGACTCTATCATGCTGGCCTATTCTTTCAACTACATCCTCAGGCTAAAAATAAAAAGTTCCTAATGAGAAACAATTTGCTATAGGTTGACAGAGATCAACTCAATCTTTCAATCTGTTTTCCCTCAGTATTTGCTCTGTAGCAATGATAGACTAATTTTATCTCTCTGAACTTTTAAATCTAAATTGTCAAACTGGTTTAATGAGGGCAAGGGCCTTAGGAGAGAAAATGTCAAGAGATTCCAAGGTACCACTGTTAAAACGCGATTTTTAAAATAATCAGCTCAGTAAGAAGGTAGATAGTTTCAGAATTAGAGTCAACAAGTTATTTTAAAGAATGGACACATAGAAGAAAAGCAAAAATTGAGACTTACATATTAGCATGGGTAGAATTTGACCACAATCTTGTACCTTTTCCTTAAATTTTGGAGCTAGAAAGACCCTTAGAGATCATAGGATTATAGATTTAGAAAGTTAAAAAGAGACCTCAGGAATCTTGTAGTTTGACCCTATTTTACAGTGTCCTCACAGCTGATTTTATGACTCTGAAATGACATGCCCAAGGTCGCACATTGTTAATTATTGGCAAAGCAAGTCTTAGCACCTGGGTCCCCCAATTTCTAATCCAGTTCTATCACCCTACCTAGACTCACATGATTATGCTCTTCCTTTCTCCTCTTGTTTCTGTCTTGAGGTTTTCTTTTTGCCCTAATTCTCTTCTTCCTCATACCATCTTTTCCTTTTAGGTCTGTCTCTCCCCTGTCTTCTGCCTGTAGCTTGCTGTCTTATCTGTGTTTATTTATAGGCTCTCTTTTTTTGCCTCTCCTCTCAATTCAAAAGGAATGAAAAATAGAAAATTGTTTCCATTTGAAAATAACCAAAGACAACACTTCCTTTTCTGGAGGGGGAGGCAGGGATAATTGGCAAAACTTTTCTCATGTTTGAATGTGACTGGTCTCCTTTGAGATATCAAGCTACTTAAAGGACAGGGGCTTTATCTTCCTGGAAAGATCACTAGCTCTGAAGCCAGAGGACCTGTGTTCAAAATTCAGTCCTGACACGTTCTACCCATGTGACATTGGGCAAGCTATTTAAATTCTCAGGAGCAGCTAATAGGTATAGAGTGCTGGACCTGGAGCCAGGAAGAGCTGCATTCAAATCTGGTCCCATAGCCATCATCCTCATCATCTTTGGTGATCATCATCATTTGTTGTTCAGTCCATTCTGCTGTATTGGACCCACGTGGGGTTTTCTTGTCAAAGATATGGGAGTGGTTAGCCAATTCCATCTCCAGCTAATTTTACAGATAAGGAAACTGAGGCAACTAGGATTAAGCGACTTGCATGAGATTACACAGCTAATATCTGAGATGAAATATGAACTCAGTTCTTCTTGACTCCAGGCCCGGGCCTTGGCTGTCTATCCACTGAGCCACCTAGCTTTCTCCATCACTATATAGTGTTTATTACGTACCAGGCACTGTATTAACTGCTTTACAATATCATCTTATCTGTAGTATACAGAATTGGGGTGATATAGTTTTTTCTAGCTTTCTCTGTTATAACAATCCTGGGAGGCAGGTGCTGATATCATCTCCATTTTATAGTTAAGAAAACTTAGATAGATAAAGGTTCAGTGACTTGCCCAGGGTCACATAGCTAGTAAGTACCTGAGGCAACACTTGAACTCAAGTCTTCTTAACTTCAAGTTTAGCACTTTATCCATTGATCCACTGAACTACCTTACTTAATAGCTATATAATCTTGGGCAAGTCACTTACCCTCTGTCTGACTCAGGTTCTTCATTGTGAGAATCAAGCGAGGTAATATTTTTAAAATGCTTAAGACAGTGCCTGGCACATAGTAGGTACTTAATAAATGCTTATTTGTTTCCCTTCAGTTTCCTCCACTATAAAATGAGATTGGACTAGATTTTTTAGTTCCCTTTTAGGTCTAGCTCTATGATCCTGGTGTAAAAAATATTTAATAAATGTTCAATATTGACAATTAAAATTCTAATGACCAAGTTGCAAAAAGTTAATGAGGTCGGGGGCAGCTGGGTAGCTCAGTGGAGTGAGAGTCAGGCCTAGAGACAGGAGGTCCTAGGTTCAAACCCGGCCTCAGCCACTTCCCAGCTGTGTGACCCTGGGCAAGTCACTTGACCCCCATTGCCCACCCTTACCACTCTTCCACCTATGAGACAATACACCGAAGTTAAGGGTCTAAAAAAAAAAAAAAGTTAATGAGGTCTACCTTGACAGGAAACTGTTGGCATAACAATTTATTCCTAAGTAAGGAAAGAATAAGTTGTTTTGAAAGTGAAATCTTAACTAAAGGCTGATTGCTTTTTAGGGATATATTCTTCTTGAGGATCTTTACTGTGCATTAATGATGCCATCTTCCCCACCACAGTCAAATCCTTTTGAAATGCCCTTTAGCAATGAAGATACTAGAAGCACCCATGTCAACTGTAATATTTTGTGCCCTTTCCTGCAAAATGTTTCCCTGGGCCTAAGGAAAGTGAACAGCACCAACAGATAGGAAACAATGAGTGTGTGTTTTGCATCATCAAAGAAAAGAAGTGATCATAGATGCCTATTTTGATCTGAGTGCTTTGGAATCTGTAAAGATAAAGAAGGCGGAGCCACTGTACTATCTCATTGAAAATGGAAATCATTCTGCTTGCTACATTTAAAAAAAAATTCAATACAGATATCCCAATCACTTATTCAATCAGTCAAGATATATTAAGTGTCTAAGATGTGCTAGGCACTGTGTTAAGAGTAGCTTCCAAAAAGACATTCTGTTAGACTTTCCCCACTCTCCCCCAAGCTCCTTTCTAAAAGAAGACTCAATGCAAAATGGCCTTTTCTTTGTATTTTCTATTTGGTGAATGGACCACTTAGTGAAAAATGGGAGTTTAAATGTGAACAGAATGATTTGGGTTAAAGGCAAGGGATAATGGATTATTTTCAGTACTGTATTCAAGAAAAAACAAATAGCTCAGCTAGGAGCCTCTGACATTCTATCGTGTTTTACATGGTCTGTTCATAAAATTCTCTTTTTTAGTTTGTAAGAATGTTCATCTAACACAAGAAAATGCTGTAAATATTTGTAACAACATTTTTTTACCTGCCCCCCCCCCAAAAAAAGGTTTTGGGAACAAGTTAAAGTATAAAGTGGTTTTATATAAAAACATCAATTGTCTTGTATATTTTGATAAGCAACAGTACCAGTTTTCATTTGTAAAGCAGTTTGTGGCATTGGAGGAAAAAAGGATTCCACGTCTGTTGAAATGACTTATGTTATAAATGCAAAGAGAAGATAAAATATTAAAGAAACATATTTTCTAACTCCGTAGTACATGGTTAATTCTCAAGCTTCTGTATACTACAGTATATTCCATTTCTCCTAAGTTTGTGTCTTTTCTGATTATTATTACTTGATTATCTATAACTCTTTTCCTAACAACTTTAGTGTTGTAGCATGCTTTTTAATAAATGTCATGACATCTGTACTCTCTTAAAAAAAAAGAAGCAAAAGACAAGTCCTGGCTGTCAAGAAACTTACAAACTAAGAATATTGGAGGAAATCTGAACACGTTTTCAAATCCTGACTCTACAATCCTGGGAGTTTGGTTTAAAAACAACCATCTCTGCCACATCCTTCATACACACTCCTCTCCTTGAACACTTCCATCACTCTATCTCTGATCACTTCATACCTGGAATATGGCAATAGCCTGCTGGTAGGTCTTGCTGCCTCAAGTCTTTCCTCATTCCAATACACCCTCCATTCATCTACTAAAGTTATTTTCCTGAAGCTAAAGTCCAAACATGTCACCACCCTCCTCAGTGGACTCCAGCAGCTTCCTACTGCCACCAGGATCAAGTACAAAATGCTCGGGTGGCATTCAAAGCCCTTCATAACCTAGACTCCTCCCACGTTTCCAATCTTCTTACACCTTCCTCTCCAATTCACACTCTTCATTATAGAGACACTGACCTCCTCCTCGATGTTCCATGAACAAAGCACTTTATCTCTGGATTTTAGGCATTTCCTTTGGCTGTTCCCCATGCCCAGAATTCTCCTCTTTCTTC
>NW_025352912.1:0-1479 GCF_016433145.1 Gracilinanus agilis
AGAGAGAGAAAGAGAGAGAGAGAGAGAGAGAGATGCCTTCTTCAAGTTTGCTTTCCAAGTGCATCTCTTTGATTGTCAGGCTAAGGAAACAAACGAAACCGAGGCTAGAAATATTGGCTTTTTAAAGAGGGGTAAAGCCAAGAAAGAAAGGCAAAAGAAAAAGAGGCAGCCTGAGATGGGGGACAGAAAGGGCAAAAGGTGGGCAAAATAGAAAGGGGGGGGGGGTTGCTGCTGCAGAGGCGCTGTGCGTAAAGTGAAGTTGGAAGAGAGGGCTGACTGTCTGCTAGGCACAATGCGAGCAGCGTGCAAAGCTGCAGGCTCCTTAGCAGCGCTCGCTGGGAACACGTGCAAAGGCTGCCCGATCTCTTTTCCGTTCGGTCGAAAGGAGAAGGGGGGGGGGGGAGCGCACGGAGACCGGAGAATGGGGTTCCCCGGGACTGCTACTGTCTCAGCACCCCGCTTCCAACCCAGTCCCAGCCACCCCGATAAGGGAAGGGGCTAAGGCTAATCTTGCCTGCTAGTTTGTGCAATGAGAACCGGGGGTTGGAAGGAGCCGGAGGAAAGAAAGTCATTTTTAAAAAAATACAGATACTCTTAACTTCCTCTCCCTGCCTCAAGTCACGTAAGAAATTATATTTACAACATACATACACTCACACCCCTTTTACTGATCCGCTTTGGGGGAGCTTTGCAAATGAATTTCCTTCTGCAATTTGGTGCGTGTGCGCGCGCGTTGGTAGTCTGCTTATTCATTATTAATCACGCTGGTGGCATTACTGTTGTGATGATGATGACTATTACTATTGTTGTTATGATTCCCAGGCTGGGAGGTAGGAGCTCAAGGGAGGAGGGTCCGTTCGAGGAGGGGAGCTTAGGCATCTCCTCCAACAGCAGCAGCCGGCCCGAAGAGGCGAGCGCCCGGGCCAGGAGAGAGTATGCTCCCCGCAAAGGGGTTGGGAGGGGGAAGATGGAGAAATTTATCTAGACACCGAGCGCAAACTTGCCAAACCCGGGTCCTCATTCCGAGGAAACCGTTCCGTTGCATTCCCCCTCAGGAAGGAAAGCAAAGAGGAAAAGCGCGCTTTCTAGATCCCTCTTTTCCCTTTCCTTTGCTCTCCTATCTCCGCTCCGAAAGAAAAATTCTACACCGTACAGCGGCACTGCTTATATTTTTATCTATAGCTCTCTTTATGCGTAATTTGCAGAGGCTCTAGCAAGGATCATCTTATTTTTGAAAGCTAAAATGAAGAACAAAGAAATAAGAGGAAAAAGAGAGAAGAGGATTCTCCAGTTCGCAGCCATACGCTTCCCCCCGCCCGACACACACACAGATACATCCATTGCTCCCCCGCCAAGGAAAACGTTGAGAATTCGAGGGGTGGGGGTGGGGGGGAAGGGGTGGGGGAAGGCGGGTTGGTAGTGGTCAGGTTCAAGTTCGCTGAGCTTTCTTGATCTTGCTCTGCCTCCTAGCGACCGAAT
>NW_025352913.1:0-1553 GCF_016433145.1 Gracilinanus agilis
TATATATATATATATATATACGTTTAAATTGCATTTCCCAAATTCCAATTTTACAATGCTTAAAAGATATTAAGAGAAATTAGGTCTGAGAAAAGACCTTTGAGTTTAGTGATAATGTATTGGTGACCATTTATGTGTGGGTACTATATAAACTGCTGAGGATATAAGTAATAAGTTTGAAAAATCCCTATTTGTAATGAGCTTACATTCTAATGGGGGAAATAATGAACATATAAAATATATACCTAAATTTAATGTTAAGAAATATATATTAAAAAGTCAGCAAATAGATTTTTAAAAATAGATTAGGAGGGAGAGAACTGAGGTGGGGAGGGCGGAGAAAAGATTTCCTTAGAGATAACAGTTTGTTTCAAATGTTGAGATGAAAAGACACATTGAAATGGGAAATAAGTGGGATTCAAGGGTGTGGAGTGGAGCTGTTGGAGTTAAGATGGAACAGAAGATACAAGGAGTGACCTGATCTCTACCAAATTGTCTTCCAAACAACTTTGGGATGTAATACCTCAAAAATCAGGTCTGGAGTGGCAGAACTCACAAAGGACAGGATAAAATAATATTTAGCCTCCCAATCTTAGAAGCTCTAAACAAAAGGTCTATTGTAACAGGGTAGAAGTGGTACAGTCAAGGTAGGCCCTACCTCAGAAAGTCAGCATAGGTCTTGTAGGCAACTTTTAAATCATCAATAAATGCTTCCAGAGCTCTCAGTTATGCATGGTGAGGGGAGGTAAATAGCTCAGAAGCAGATTACAGAGATCCCTTTGTTGACTCTGGGTGAAGGACTCTTATTGCATTGCCCATACACAGAGAATCCAAGTCACAGCCCTGGATCATGTTCCCAGGGTGAAGAAGAGCACTAGCACACGCCAGAGCTTTTTCAATTCCAAAGTGGAAAAGAGTGCTTGTGGTTGCTCACAGACCAGAGCACAGGCTGGGAGGATATTAAACATACCTCTCTTTAGACAATATCACATTGGAAGAACTGAAATGTTAGAGATGCCTAGATTTAGCCTGAATACAGCTGCACAAAGAATATGAAGGTTGGGATAGTATTCCTTCCACTACAGAAATGGAATACCCATCTGTAACAGTTTTTTTTAGTTAAAAGGCAAGAAAAAGGCTGAAAATTTAGTCAACTAAGAAAGTCAACAAGGAAAGATATTTTGGTGACTAGAAAGACCAAAAACAAAAACACAAAAGGAAACAACAAAGTCAATGCTGTTGTAGCCAAAGCCTCCAAGAAAAATATGAATTGGTCTTAGTTCCAAAAAAGAATTAATGGATGAGTTAAAAAAATATTTTAAAAAAATTAAATGGAAGAAGTAGAAGAAATATTGGGAAAAGAAATGAGAATGATGTAGGAAAATCATGAAAAGAATTAGGATTTTGGTAAAGGAGGTGCCAAACATCTTAAAGAAAATAATACCTTAAAAATCAGACGAAGTCAATTGGTAAAAGAGGCATTACATCTCCCAAAGTTAAGTATTCTTTAAAAAGCAGAATTGGCAAAATGGAAAAAGATATATATATATATA
>NW_025352914.1:0-1851 GCF_016433145.1 Gracilinanus agilis
TTACAGTTTGCCTAATATTGAACCAGTCCTATCTTCCTGGTATAAATCTGACCTGGTCAAGACATATGATTTTTGTGATCAACTGCTGCAATCTCCTTGCTTGTATCTTATTTAAAAATTTCATTCAATTTTAATTAAGGGAATTTGTCCTTAATTTTCTCTCTCTATTTTTGCTTTTCCTGCTTTAGGCATCACAAACATATTTGTTTCATTTAAAAAGTAGGAATATTTCTTTATTTTTTCAAATAATTTATGTAGTGTCATAATTACTTGTTCCTTAGATGCTTGATAGAATTCATTTTTAAATCCATGAGATCCTGGGATTTTTCTTAGGGATCACATTCATAATTTATTCAATTTTTCTAAATTGGGATTAAAAATTCTATTTCCTCTTCTGTTAATCTTGGAAATTTATATTAAAATATATATATTTTGTTTTATTAAAAATAAAACAATTCATAGGTGCTTTAGCAATATAATGTTAGGCATGCTTATCCATGTTCTTATCAGCATTTGATTTTATCAACTTAACCCATCTGGTTCTTAGTGAACATACATTACTAGGGCCATATTTGACTAATTCTTAGGCAGCAGTCACAATCTTTTGCCAGTACCATATTCTTTCCAAAGCCATCTAGATTATACCTATTGGAATTTTTGTTCCAATGCCACAACCCCTACAAATGCCAAATTACCTTATAATATGTGTTAAAGTAAGACTTATGCAGAATATTTATGCTCCCCAAACCATTATTATCCCACCAGAAACTATATTTTGATTATGTGTATGTTTAGGCTTAGATTTACTACTAGACTCATGCAGGTGTGTGGAAGTTTTCAAGATAGCTGCAATATTTAACTTATTTATGGTTCTATTCATCTCCTTAACTTCTTATTCATTCTTGGTTAGATTTATCTAATTCTGAGGGGAGAATTTAAATTTCTCCACTATTATTATTTTGTTTTATATTTTTATCTGCATATCATTTAGTTTTTCCTTTAAAAATCTAGATGTTATAACTATTGTTTCATATAGGTCCAATATTGATAGTACTTCATTATCCATAGTAACCCCACTCCAATATAATATAGCCATTTTCTTCTTCCATTCAAATTATATTGGTTTGGCCCCAATTCTATCAGAGATCAGGACTACAATCCCTGCCTTTGGAACAGCTAAGGCAAAGTATATTTTACTCTAGCCTCTTACCTTCACTGTATGGGTAGCTCTCATTTTCAATTTTTTTTTAATAAACAACACATTATCAAGTCTTGATTTTTGATTCTTCTTGCTATACATTTTCTTGTGAATTCATCCAGTTTATATTCAATGTCATAGTTACTAGATATATATTTCTACCTCCCCTGTTCCTCCTGAAAATAAATCAAATTGCATTTAAAATTCTCACACCATTTATTATAAACCAAACAATCTTAAATAATCCTTTAGGTAGTAACTGTAACTATGATTTTAGAAAAAGTTAGTTCAATTTAGCATTTAACTGTGTAAATACTTTTATTATCAACTTTGGAATGTTAAGTACACAACTTGACTGAATTTTGATTCCCAGTAAGAATAACATGAAAAATAATTGAGTCAATCATAGAAATTAGGGATTTATTACAAGGACAAGATGGTATTTGATTTTGTGATGCATTTGTATTCATTATACATTCCTTAGAGATGATGGTCCAGATAGGTGCCTGTGGTTTATCTTTAAGGGTCAGCATAGCGAGTTATCTGATTATGTCTACTATTATTTGTGGTATCAATTAGAGATGACTGAAAAATGTATCCTGAATAGAATCATTCCTATATTTCCTGTTATTGTTACTTTTAAACTGCAATGA
>NW_025352915.1:0-1017 GCF_016433145.1 Gracilinanus agilis
TTTGTTTTGTTTTGTTTTGCTTTGTTTTTGCTTTCTCTGTTCCTGGGAGGACCCTCGGGGTGCAACCTGACCCTGCCATTGTTGCTACATAACACAGAACTGGTTCTTTCTAAGCGTGTATTCTGGCCTCCCCAGTTGCTAGCCTGGCTTCCTGGTTCAGGTGCCCCTCCCAGCATGCCTCAGCTACTTCCCCCGTGCTTTTTTGTGAGTGGTGCATGAGCAGTGGCTTCTGCCTGGAAGGGGTGTGGCAAGTGAATAAGAAGCTCCTCAGTGCAGTAGCCGCCACCTGGGGCGGGAAGTCATTTTGGGGCTAAAGCCGCGTTGGTTCAGGAAACCATGATGCGGCCGAAAACCATTTTGAGTTGGGAAGCCATGATGTGGCTGAAGTCACATGATTTGGGGAAGCCATTTTGGGTGGGGAAGCCATGATGTGGCTGAAGTCACATGATTTTGGGAAGCCATTTTGGGTGGGGAAGCCATGATAGGGGCGGAGTCACGGGAAGTTATGCAGAGTCCGGACGCCATTATGAGGCTGAAGTTAGGTGAGTTCGGAAGCCTCCTCTAGCTCTGGCATCCAGGAGGTCCAAGGGCTCTGCAATCCTGGGCTGGAGAAGCCTTTAGGAGGGACCAGTTTCAGAGAACCATCTATGTTCAATGTAAGAACCAAACCTTCTCATCAATGGGCACTATTTGAAAGATGGGATGTGGAAGAGAGGCCATTATTGTGTCAGTGGCAATGGCGGCAGGGAGTTGGAGGGTGCAAAGGTGGGGGTGGGACTGGAGGGGTATGGGGGAGATGCAAGGAGGGACAGGAGGGGAAGGGAGAGCACTTGAGCAACTGGGAAGAGCGGAGCTGGGGACTAACCAAGTTTGTACATTTTTCATCTTTGTCTGTTTAGACTTTATAGTGCTGTTTTTATTGGCTAAGTCACTGCCCTTTGTATCTTCCCAGTTTTTACTCAAACTACATCTTTGGGGCTTTCTTTTGGCTCTATAGAATTAGATGTTGTTTTCTCC
>NW_025352916.1:0-2190 GCF_016433145.1 Gracilinanus agilis
AGGAAGGAGAAAAGGAAGGGAGGGTAGAAGGGAGGATAGGAGGAAGGAAGGAAGGGAGAGAAGAAAGGAGGGAAGAAAGAAGGAGGGAAAGAATTTATTGGAAAAAATAAAGAAGGAACATTATTCACAAAAACTTAAGAACAATGCTTTTTTTTTTTTAAATAATTTCCAACCTACATGGAACCAAAGGATTTCAAACTATAGAGACCTGACAAGAATCAAGGCATGTAGGAACCCATTTGTGTGTATCCTTGATGTTATCCTCTCTTCTATGCAGAGGGACCGAGAGTGCTTTCAATGGGCCTAGTGGGGATGAACTTACATCCTAATACTTTTATTCATCTACAAAAACAGTTATTTTCTTTTCTAATGCAATGGTCTACAGAACTTGAATGTAAAGGAATAATAGGATAGTGATTGTTCCAGGACAATTTCTTGTTTTTTCAAACTCTTACCTCCCATCTTGGAATCAATACTGTGTATTGGTTCCAAGGCAGAAGATTAGTAAGGGCCAGGCAATGGGGGTTAAGTGACTTATCCAGGGTCACACAGCTAGGACATGTCTGAGGCTGGATTTGAACCTAGGATCTCTCCCTCTAGGCCTGCCTTTCAATCCACTGAGCCACCCAGCAGCCCCTCCAGGATAATTTCTTTCTGAACTTCTTCCCCCAAAATAAGAAGAATGAAATGATAACAATTATATAATAATATATAAAAATAGCAGAGCAATCACTGACATTTCTATGGAGTTTTAAGGTCAGCAAAGCACTTTGGGTATATTATCTCATTTGAGCCTTGTACTCATCCTTGTGAAGTGGGTGCTACAGGTAATGAAACTAACATTTGGAGAAGTAAAGCCAGTCAGGGATACCTAGGTACCACAGTGGCTATAAAGCCAGGCCTGGAGTCTGCAGATCCTGGGTTCAAATGAAACCTTAGACACTTCCTAGCTGTTTGACTCTGGACAAGTCACTTAAACCCAATTGCCTAGCCCTTACTGCTCTTCTGCTTGAGAACCAATACTTGTATCAATTCCAAGACAGAAGGTAAGAGTTTAAGTTTTTTAAAATTTTCTGAGTTCTCTCCCTTGCACCTCCCCCCTAAAGAAGTATGCTTTTCACTGCACCATATTGCCTCCAAATCCA
The DNA here is from genome assembly GCF_016433145.1 of Gracilinanus agilis. Lineage (NCBI taxonomy): Eukaryota > Metazoa > Chordata > Mammalia > Didelphimorphia > Didelphidae > Gracilinanus > Gracilinanus agilis. The sequence goes on from NW_025352916.1 coordinate 1,146, forward strand.
TTATCCTAAAAGTAGGTGATTTCCAAGGTCCTTTTCATCTCTAACCATCTTGTGACTCAATAACTTTATTAACTACAGACTTGGTTTATTGTGTTTCTTTCCTGGAACCTACCCTGTTTCCCAAGTTGCCAGAGCTCCCTCCCCTTTATAGATCCCTCCAAGACCTTGAAAACTCCTCATAAAGAGTCCAATGGTTTTCTCAAGTATACACGGCTTATTCTTGTGCCCTTCCTTCCTGAGCTTATCAGCTATACTTCATCCTTTTCTCTCTTCCCATCTAAGGCTAAGGCAAGCTTCTCTAGGAAAACTTCCTGGAGTCACTCAACCTCTTTTCCCATCAACTAATCTCTGAATCACCTTTTCTCCTCACAGCACTTCTATAATGTTATAATTATGTATTTGTGATGATTACATGAGTGTTTGTCTTTTCTCCCCTTTTGGACCAGAGCACCCTTAGGCCAGGGACGGGCTCAGTTCATTATCTGGTATTCACCCCCAAGGACCTACTAAACTGCTATGCAACTGTGTGCCCTCAATAAAGACTAGAAATGACACATAATCACCCAGGAATATAAACATACATAGTACAGGGAAGATAATTGAAGCCATAGGAATGAACAAGTTCTTTGAAGGAGAGTGTAAAATGTGAAAAGGGCAGGGGGGCAAGGATTGGATCATGGGAAACTCCCAGAGTTATTAGACATTCCCTAAGGCCTAGATGCCAATGGGACACAAAAGCCTACTTGCCAGCATCAGGATCATTATGGGGACTTCCTAGAAATCTCTGAAACTTAGTACAGAACTGGAATCTTAGGAAGGAGGACTTGGTTCTACTGAAGGGACAAGTCCTGTTCTATTATCATTAAGTGGAAGGAGGAAATAAGCATTTATATGTAGCCTCTAGTATGTTCCAGGTATTGTGCTAAGCACTAGTTAGGAAGGAAGGAAGGAAGGAAGGAAGGAAGGAAGGAAGGAAGGAAAGAAAGAAAGAAAGAAAGAAAGAAAGAAAGAAAGAAAGAAAGAAAGGAAGGAAGGAAGGAAGGAA
>NW_025352917.1:0-1714 GCF_016433145.1 Gracilinanus agilis
ATATATTGAACCCATAAAACCCTTTTTCCCCTCTTACGATACATATGTATATGTGTATGCAATAGTGTCAGTGGTAGGTTTTGAACCCACTTTTTCTGACTCCAGAGCTAGCACTCTTTGGGTTATATCATATAGAAGAGTTTTATAATGATATAGAAAGGAAATATAAAATCTTTTACAGATGCAAGTGCTACCTCCTATAGGAGACTTTTCCTTATCCTTCCAAGGCATGCATAAATATAAGTTGGAAAATTCTTCTGTTTACAGGGGCTGCTGTCATTGATTGGTTAGTCAGCCTGGTTGTTTCTGTCTATAGGTTCTTTTTCCTTACCCTAGAGGTAGGAGCTTGATGTAATCAACCTTCTTTTTTTCATGGCACAGAGAATGAACCCTCCATTCTCTTAGCTCCACTTGTCTTAAATATGAATAACAATCATGTGAGCTTGAAATCAAAACAAAATCTGATTTTTAAAATTGTTCTGCCTTCTTCACTGTGTTCTATAGGATGAGGGGCAGAGATGTAAAGATAGAGGAGATCTTTGAAATAATTTTCACTTGTTTATCCTTTGTTTTCAGATTTCCAATTTAGTTTTTATTGGGGGATTTTTTTAACCCTTGTACTTCGGTGTATTGTCCCATAGGTGGAAGATTGGTAAGGGTGGGCAATGGGGGTCAAGTGACCTGCCCAGGGCCACACAGCTGGGAAGTGACTGAGGCCGGGTTTGAACCTAGGACCTCCCGTCTCCAGGCCTGACTCTCACTCCACTGAGCTACCCAGCTGCCCCAATTGGGGGATTTTAAATTTGTTCTTTTTCTAATTTTTTAAGTTGCAAGTCCACTTCATTGATCTCCTCCCTCTCTATTTTGTTGGTATAGGCACTCAGAGATATACATTTTCCCCTGAGTACTGCTTTGGCTGTATCCCATAGATTTTGATATGTAGTCTCCTCATTCTCTTTACTGAAGTCTGTAATTGCTTTTATGATTTGTTTTTTGACCCACCAGTTTTGAAGAATGATTATTTAGTTTCCAATTATTTTTACATTTGTCTTTCCATGGACCCTTGGTAATTATATTTTTATTGCATTATAATCTGAAAAAGCTGCATTTATTATTTCCACTTTTCTGCATTTGTTTGCAATGTTTCTACTCCCTAATATATGGTTGATCTTTGTATATGTACCATGTACTACTGAGAATAAGGTATATTCCTTTTTATACCTATTCAGTTTTCTCCTGATATCTATTAACTCTAATTTTTCTAAAATTTCATTCACTTCTCTTCTTACTTATTTATTTTTTGGTTTTATTTATCTAATTCTGAAAGGGGAAGGTTGAGATCCCCCATGAGTATGGTCTTACTATGTATTTCCTCATTAAGATCCTTTAATTTTTCCTTTAGAAATCTAGATGCTATACCATTTGGTGCATAAATGTTCAGTAATGATATTACTTCATTGATTATAGTACCCTTTAACAAAATTTAATTTCCTTCCTTATCTCTTTTAATATGATCAAATTCTACTTTAGCTTTGGCTGGTATCATGGCTGCTACTCCTGCTTTTTTTACTTTAGATGATGCATAATAAATTCTGCTGCAGCCTTTTACCTTTAATCTATGTGTGTCACCTTGCCTCAAATGTGTTTCTTGTAAACAACATAGAGTTGTTGTTGTTGTTTTGTAGTTTTTAATCTACTCTTCTATCCTCTTCCA
>NW_025352918.1:0-1309 GCF_016433145.1 Gracilinanus agilis
TATATATACATACATATATATGTATGTATATGTATTTATACATATACAGATATAAATAACATTCATTCATATTTTAAATAAATGTATATAATAAAAGACATAATAGTAGTGTTATAAATTTAGACCTAGAAGTGGCCTTAGAGTTATCTGAGTCCCATTCCTTCATTTAACAAATGACTAGATGGTTTACAAATCTTTAGACAATTTAAGTGAACTTAAGTAACGTGCTTCCAGCTAGTAAGTGGGAAGCTGAATTTGAATCTGTCTTTGAACCAAAGTTCAGCATTCTAAGCTTGTGTGGAATTCTTTGATCATGTCTTTTGAACTAATGAAAATTATAGTGAAATAGTAGCAGTGCATGAAAACAACAGAAATATATCCTTTTCTTGAAATAAATATTCAATGTTGTTCCTAATTTTGCGTGTGTGTGTGTGTGTGTGTGTGTGTGTGTGTGTGTGTGTTTAAAGAATCCAAGTCTTGTGGCTGTACAAAAGCTCCAAGAAACAGGAGACACATGCCATTCTATAGGAACAGTCTTGCTAAGGGATATGGTTGTTCAACACTGGAGAAATCTAGTAGCATGAACAGCAAATGCATAACAATCTTAATTTGATCAGGGATATGGGCTTTGTTTCAATAACAGATGTATCGTTAATTTTGGTTTGGGCAGGGAAAGAAGAAGGTGCTTTTTCCCTGAAATTCTGGACTCCTATTCAGTGTCTTTATTAAGCTAAAATCAAATGTGATTGAATAACAAATAAATAATGAGTTGTCAATAAAAATTTTAAAAAAATTAAGTTGCCAACCCAGCACAAACTGAAGTCAGAGATTAACGTCAATGAGACAATTTCTTATAGGATACTGTTAGAAATTTAAAAAAATTAAAACGCTTTGATTTATTAATCTTTGTGTGTTGTTTTAGAAAGGAAATTTTAATTTACTATGTGAGTGAGTACAGGCTGAAAGAAATCACTAAGTAAATGTTAACAGTAAAATTTGCTACAATTTAAAACATTTATATGATGTTTAAAGATTTGAAAAGAATTTATTCTTAACTTACATGGATTACTGTCATATTGTGACTGCTATAGCTACTTCTTAGATAAATTACAGTCAAAATGGAACTCCTGTATGGTGTGTGTGTGTCTGTGTGCAGGTGTGTATGTTTGTGTGATGCCAATGTTCCATCTGTATATTAAGGCAAAAAGAGAACCGAGGATGAATTTACAAATCCTTCTTTAGTTCCATCCTACCCTTCTCTCTAGAGGCCCATCTCTCCATTCAGCATCAACAGAAATGATAAGGCTTT
>NW_025352919.1:0-6169 GCF_016433145.1 Gracilinanus agilis
AGGGAAGGGAGGAAGGAGGGAGGGAAGGGAGGAAGGATGGAGGGAGGGAGAAAAGAAAGAAAGGTCATGTGAGTTTCTTCATCTATAAAACTGAGATAATAAAAATAATAAATGAGTTAATGTTTATAAAATGCTTAGTATTGTGTCTGCCACATAGTAGGCACTTGATAAATAAATGCTTCCTTTTTTCCTCCCCTTTACTTAACTTTCTTTTTCCTTACAAGAATACTGTCATCCTTTTGGTCACCCAGGTTTGAAAACAGCCATCCTCAATTCTCTCCCTTATTCCTCATAGAGACCATAGAAATGAAAGTAATGAAAGCTTTTATAAAAAGAGCATTACATAAATCTTAGAAATCTTTATTATTCAAGAGCTCAGGCTCATGAAGGGAGAATATTTGTCCCCATTCTCTTCAGTAAACATTCTTGTATAATTAATTTGATATTAAGAATACTTCATTAGGTCTGGACTGCCACCAAGAGTAATGCATTCTCCAAGGTAAGAAGAGTTCTTCCCATATCCAGACAAAGTAATTTTCCACAAGGAAGATAGTAGAAACTAAGGAATCAGGACAGGTGTCGCATGACACCTGTGCAAAACATGGAGATATTAGTTGTGATGATGTTTATGGGGAATAGAAAGTAGAAAATAGAAATTTCCATCCATCCCTAGAGTGGGATGCAAGGTGATTTAGTGGGAGGTACATTCAAGTTATGGTTTGAGGACCTTAGAGACAGTGTGACCCCTGAGTCACTTCAAAATACTCACTCTACTCACTTCAAAAATCTCTTATGAGGAAAACACTTTGCACATTGTAAGTGACCATAAAAAATGTGAGCTATTGTTCTAATAATACAATCATCTGGTGAAGGTTGTTGCTGACAGTTCCAGGAATCATACCCCTTAAAGTGCCGGTGACAGGGTTTCCTTGCCAAAGTCCCCACCCAGCCCTGGTATGTGCTGATTTTTGTGACATGAATGTTTGTTGACCTCCCCAGGGGTGAAGCACATCTGTCTTTTGCCATTGATTCCACTGCCATTCTCAGTGGTTCCATTTATGTTATGCTATGTGACAAGTTTTTTAAAAGCCTTAGGATGTAGCAGTGTTCACAAGATGAACATTAGAGCCAATGAGAAAGGCAATACTGAAACTCAAGCATATCTCCTTTGAAGAAACATATGAAAAGAAACTGGAGAATCCCAAAAATATCAGGGTTGTCTCAAAGTTGGGTAGTACTATGCAGGTACCAGAATCAGATGACCTGGGTTACAATTCCAACTCTTCCATTTATTGTGTTCCTTTCAGCTTCCTCATTTATACAATGAGGACTTCAGACTAGATTAGAGGTATAAAATTTTTATCTCACAACATCCCCAAATGCAACTAAACTAGATGAAAGTATACATGAACAGTGTACTTAATAAAATAAATAAAAATACAATTTTTGCTGTTTAGTCATTTCAGTTGGGTCTGACTCTGTGACCCCTTTTTGGGGTTTACTTAGTAGGTACTAGAGTGGTTTGCAGTTTCCTTTTCCAGCTCATTTTATGAATAAAGAAACTAACTAGAAGGCAGTTGTAATATTCTAGGAGAGAAGTAAGAAGTTGAGGGTAATGATTTGGAGTCTGAAGTTCTTCTAAAAGATTTAGCTTCCTGCTCAACCCAAGTCAAAGTGACCCTGAACCCTTTGTCTCTAGGCAGCCAGAAATGATTCACCTCTTTTCGTCCCAGTCAGAATGCCTCCTTCCAAAAGTAGAGTCAATCAAAGAAAATTCTTTTACTTCCACCAATGAAAGGGCAGAGTGTTCCAAGCTTCCTGATCTTGGAATTTTGCTTCCTTTCTTAACAGATGACAGAGAGAAAAGAGCCTCAACTGGGTGTCTTGCCACTAAGAATATAGGATCAAAGAGTCATAGACTTATTGCTGGAAAGACTCTCAGAGGTCACCTGGCCCAACCCCTAATTTTAGAGACAAAGTAACTAAGACTGAGGAAAGTTAAGTCTTTGCTCAACATCACACAAGAAGTAGAAAAAAGTAGGCTCTGAATCCAGGTTCTCTGACACGAAAGTCTCCATTCTTTAAAAAAAAAAAACAAAACACAATAAAACCTTTCTGGAAACAAGAGGAAGTAGTTTCCTACTCAGGTTGAATTTTCTCCTGTCCCACAATCTTCTCAAATGGCAGTTATTAGTTTAATGTTTTTGTAATCTCTATGATACACATTTTAACCCTACTGATTCTGATGGGGTCTGGTCTGGTTGCTTCTCTAACAGACCTAGGGATAACCCTAAGGAGTTTTCTTTTGTTTTCTTTTTTTCCTCCATAATTTTACTCTCAGAAGCCACATTTGTATGACCCCTCAATGATTATCATTTAGTCTTAATTAGTCAGCCAAACTAACTGATTTTTAAGAAGCAAGTATTTACTAAGATGATATAGTATAAGCAGCAGGTAAGGAAACACCCCACCCCACCCCCACCCCCCAAATCTGGGACTTCATCTTCAAGAACATAAAAAGTACCAGAGAATATGAGCTAAAGTTTAGCAAGTTTATGTAGCAAAAGGATGAACTCAAAGCACATGATAATTGGAAGTTCTTTTCTCCTGTCATAGAAGCTTCATGAAATTATCCTTACCTATGATGTAGCTTTCTGCTGGTCTACCTGAACAGTCTGAAGCTGCTTTTCCCCAGGGCATCCAATTTGTCTTCTCATTTCACCATTCTTCATAGTAGCTCTTCCAAATATTTCCATCCCTCCTTAAACCTCCCATAGTTCCTCCTCCCTCAACCTTCTCAGCCAAGAACATTGCCTCATATTTCACTGAAAAAACTGAGGCAATTCACTGAGAGCTCCCTCTTCTCCCCTCATCCTCATCTCACAGAACTCAGGTGCTTTCTCCACTATTTCTTCCTTCATCTCTGTCTCATACAATGATATAGCCTGTGTCCTTCCCAAAGCAAGCCCTTTTCTGTTCACAGAAGATTGCATTCCATCCATCTCATCTTCTTCAGTCAATTGCCCCTTCAATTCATCTTCACATTCTCACTAATATTCAATCTTTTTTCTATTGGCTAGTTCTCTCCTGCCTACAAACACATACATTCTCCCCTGCCCTCAGACCTTCATTTGATCCTTACATTTTCTACTTGATCCTATCACCCATCATCTCCCTCCCTTTTGTGGCTAAATTCCTAAATCCCTGGATAAAGTCATCTACAGTTGTTGTTTCCCCATTTTCTTTCTTCTCGTTCTTCTTAACTCCCTATAATCTGGCTACCAATATTATCATTCAACTGAAACTACTCTCTCTAAAGCTAGCAATGATCCCTTTATTACAAAACATATAATAACCTTTTCTCAGATACCTCTCAATTTCTCTACAGTCTTTGACATTCCTACTTCCTTCCTTCCTTCCTTCCTTCCTTCCTTCCTTCCTTCCTTCCTTCCTTCCTTTCTTCTTTCTTTCTTTCTCTCTTTCTTTCCTTCTTTTTTTGACATTCTTCTTTGTAGTTTTTCATGATTCTTCTCTCTCCTGGTTCTCCTCTTACCTCTCAATCTGCTTCCCTCTCCTTTTCCCTTTACCCAATGCTTCCCTTCCAACCTCAGAGTTCTTGACCAAAGCTACCTCACCACTTGTCTGGTTTGCCTTTGGAATGCCAGATTAGTTTGTTGCTTTTATCTAAGCTCACTAGGACATGACCAACCCTCCAACCAATCTCAATACATTTCCTATATTTATATCTAGCCTACACCTTTCATTGCCTGAATGACCCAGTAGATGTCTTTTCACCTCAAGTTCATATATCTGAATAATTCAGTAAAGGAAGCTGGACCTTCTACGTTCAGTTGTAATGAGTTAGATACATGTGCAGATCCAATGTCTTTGAGCATTTCCTTGTGGTCTGTTGAAATCATAAAGGTACCAGGGAAGCATGAAAATTATCCCTGAAAAATCCCTTGTTTTCACCATGTAAGGAGCATCTAGTCTTTCAATTTTTTCCCATTCTTTTTTAAAACATTATTTTCTTACATTTTGAATTCTGAACTGTCTCCTTCCCAGACCCCCAAGCTCACATTAGAAAATGCCAATATTTTATATATACATATATATGGAAACATACCATACATACTTTCATATATCAGATTTTCTATGAAAATAAAAAGAATTTTCCTTCATAAGACCTTCATAGTTGATTTGACATTCATGTTACTCAGAATAGCCTAGTCATTCACAGTTATTTTTTGATTAATATTGCTGAACCTTTATAGAATATTTTCTTGTTTCTCTTCATTTTACTCTGCATTATTATATGCAAGTCTTTCTGTGATTTTCTAAAATCACTCGGATCATTATTTCTTAGAGCACAGTAGTATTCTATCACAATCACATACGACAGTTTATTCAGCCATTCCTCAATTGATGACATCTCCTTAATTTTCAATTCTGCCACTACAAAGGGAGATGCTATTAATATTTTAAAATGTAAAGGTCATTTTCCTTTTTCCCTGATCACCTTGGGAAATAGACCTAATAGTGGTATTGCTGGGTCAAAGTGTATACAGTTTTATAACGCTTTGGACATAATTCTAGATTTCTCTTCAAAATGGTTGGATAAGTTCACAATTCCACCAACAGTGTATTAGTGTCCTAGTTTTTCCACATTCTCTCCAAAATTTGTCATTTTCCTTTTCTATCATTTTAGCCAATCTGATAAGTATGAGATAGTATCTCAATGTCATTTTAATTTGCATTTCTCTAATTGATAATGATTTAGAGCACTTTTATATAGTTACATATAGCTTTAGTTTCTTCTTCTAAAAATTGCCTGTTTGTATTTTTCCCAACTTTTTGTTTTCTTTCTAATCTCAGCTACATTGGTTTTTATTTATGCAAACCTTTTACATTTAATTTTATATCTCACAGTGCTTTTCTCTCATTTTTTATCCAAAAATTCTTCTCCTATCCTTAAATCTGACAGGTAAAATTTGCCAAGCTCCCCTAATTTGCTTATGATATCATTCTTTATGTCTAAATCAAATACCCATTTTGACCATGTCTTCGTAAATGGTATAAGATTTTGGTCTACCTAGCTTCTGGCAGATTGCTTTCTAGTTTTCTCAGCAATTTTTACAAAATGGTGAGTTCTCATGACCAAAAAGGAAAATGATAAATATTGGATGTGTGAAAATAGATTGTTGGTAAAGCTGTGAAATATACAACAATTCTGGGGAACAATATGGAACCACACCCAAAAGGCCATAAAATTATGCATACCCTTTGTCACAGCAATAGCACTATTGAGTCTATATCTCAAAGATTAGAGAAAAGGGAAAAGGACCTACCTGCACAAAAATATTTTCAGTAGCTTTTTGTAGTAGCAAAGAACTGGAAAATGAAGGGATGTCCTTCAATTGAGGAATGGCTAAACAAGTTGTGGTTTTTGGTTGTAATGTAATAATTTTGTGCCATAAGAAATGATGAACAGAATGAGTTCAGAAAAACATAGAAAGATTTATATGAATCGAAGTAAAGTTAAGTGAGCAGAACCAAGAGAAGGGTATATACCAGAGGTTCCCACATTTTTTGGCCTACCGCCCCCTTTCCAGAAAAAATATTGCCTAGCCCCCACCCCCCCCCCGTCACATACTATCACCGCCCCCTTACAGTTATTCACCACCCCCAAATGCACCTGTGGCCGTCACGACGTGGATCACTGCAGCACCCACCAGGGGGCAGTGGCGCCCACTTTGGGAATCACTGGTATATACGGTAACAGAAATATTGTACAAGGATCAACTATTGTCAATATATAATATATTAATATCAAATATAATAAGCTATTATCAGCAAAAGAAGGTTCAAGATGTATACAAGGGAATCATGATAAAAAATACGACCTACAGAAAGAACTGTTAGAGTCTGATTTTAGATTAAAGCATATTATCTTCTACTTTATTTCCTTCATGAGTCTGTTTGATATGTATTCTCTTCCATGGCATGAAGAATATGGAAAAATCTATTGCATGACAGCACTTGTATAACCTATATCAAACTATTTACTGCCTTGGGGGAGGGGAGGGAGAGTATATGAATCATAAAATGTCAATAAAATTGTTAAAAATCATTTCTACATGTAACAAAAGTTTAATATATGTATATATAT
>NW_025352920.1:0-2147 GCF_016433145.1 Gracilinanus agilis
CTTCTTCTTCTTCTTTCTTCTTCTCCTCCTCCTCCTCCTCGAGCCTACTTTCCCCAGGATTTTATATGCTTGTGGGAGAGAGTGCCCTGGCTTGGGGAGATGTTTTATACCAACTATACCACCATACTAAATGCCCATTTCTGAAGGCTAATGAAGCCTGGTCAACTAATTGATAACAATTGATAGTTAAGGGGAAAGACACACCGATTGGGGCTCATGAAATATACCATTAAATAAACCACCTCACAACCCTTCAGGGCTATCCTTAGAACTCTGAGGGGGAGACCTCTTAGCTGCTCTTTAGGGACCCAACTGGCCAATGCCAGTCAGAGTTGAGAGAATAAGTCTAGTCCAAGTCTAGGGGCAATGGATAAAAAGAGTGTTGGAGGCCAAAGAGGCTCACGCTCTTGGTGTTCGGTGTCGATAGAGAATGAATCAGGGAGGGCTTTAAGAATGTTTCCTTTGGGTGATTGAAACTAGCATGTGTGAATAGGCAAAACTGGGAGAGTTGGAGAATGGAGAATTCTGGTCAAACCAATCTTCTGGTTAACTGAGAGTAACCTCGTTCCCTTCCACAACCTCCCATTTCCAAAGCATTAGATTACAATATATTTAATAACGAAAGAGCTTTCCAAATGTAATTTAATCAGTGCCTTGGGGTCAGGGTAATGAACACCAGCAAGGACTGCAAAGCACATGTATGGAGGTACAAGGAAAAAGAATGCTGGGTAATTCAGATCTCACCATATAAAACCGGGGGACTTGGAGCCCTGAGAGAGAGTGGTTTCTTTTACGAGCCATTAGGAGGGTGCGGCACTAATCCTGAGCCTTCAGCCCCTGGAGCACAGAATAACCTCGGTTTACATTTATGTGGTGCTTTAGGTCAATTATGCCATTGGATCTCACTGGGAATGTGTGCAACTGAAGAAGGAGATAGGCTGGTCGTGTGATGCAGGAGAGGCATAATTCCTCCTCTGGTACCTCCCTGATGCCAGGGGAAATGGAGGAGGGTCCCCAGGACTTTATGTGAACTTCCGGTGTGATCCTATGGGAGGAGGATGACAGTCACCCCGGACAGGCTTCAATCTGTGTCTTTGGAAGGTACATGTTATTGAGAAGATCATAGACCTTTAATGTAGGCACTACTTTTATGTCCATGGGGGTGGCTGCTGTTGTTTAGTCATGCCCAGCTCTCTGGGACTCCCTTTTGGGGTTTTCTTGGCAGAGACACTGGAGTGGTTTGCTATTTCCATCTCCAGCTCATTTTACAGAGGAGGAAACTGAGGCAAACCAGTTGTATCTGACTCTTCCTGACCTCATTTGGGGTTTTCCTGGCAGAGACACTTGGAGTGGTTTGCTATTTCCATTTCCAGCTCATTAGACAGATGAGGAAGCTGAGGCAAACCAGTTGTGGCTGTCTCTTTGTGACCCTGTTTGGAGTATTCTTGGCGGACACTGGCGTGGTTTGCCATTTCCTTCTCCAGCTCATTTGACAGATGAAGAAACTGAGGCAAATCAGTTGTGTCTGACTCTTCTTGACCCTTTTTGGGGTTTTCTTGGCAAAGATGCTGAAGTGGTTTGCTATTTCCATCTCCAGCTCATTTTACAAATGAGGAAACTGAGGCAAACAGGACAAAGTGATTTGCCCAGGGTCACACAGCTAATAAGTGTCTGAGGCCAGATTTGAACTCAGGAAGACAAGTCTTCCCAATTCTAAACCCAGTACTCTATCCACTTCACACCTAGCTACCTATCCCCATGGCAGAGCTATGAAATTTAGAGCTGGAAAAGACCATCTAGTCTGGCTCCTCATTTTATAGAGGCTTAGGGAGGGAAGAACTCAAAGCTTCCTCTCCTTCCTTGTACTTTTATCTCACAATCTCTGTGCTTTGAGGACAGAAGGAGGGAGAGGGGAGAAGGGGAATGAATTCTCTTCCTTCTTGCCCAGGCACCTATGTCATCACCAGCTTGCTCTCTCTCTCTCTCTCTCTCTCTCTCTCTCTCTCTCTCTCTCTCTCCTTACTCCTCTCTCTCCCTCCTTCCCTCTTTCTCTCCTTCCCTTCTGCTTTCCCTCTCTCCCTCCCTCCTTCTCTCTCTCTCCCATCTCTGACTTTCTCTCCCCTCCTCCCTCCCTCTCTCTTTAATTC